>NC_060169.1:37134987-37191860 GCF_021292245.1 Micropterus dolomieu | reverse complement strand
GTTGTTAAGTGAACTCAGCATTCCAGGGTCTGTGGATCTGACGGGCAAGTATATTTGTGTGTCATCAGCATAAATATGAAAAGAAATGCCATGTTTATGGATAATATGTCCAAGGGGAAGCAGATACAAGGAAAACAAAATGGGTCCTAAGACCGACCCCTGAGGCACACCATATTTAACTGGACAGAACGAGGAGACATAGTTGTTTACAGACACGCAAAACTTCCTATTTGACAGGTAGGATGAAAACCATTCTAGGGCAGTACCAGAGATCCCCACCCAGTGCCTCAGTCTGTCTAACATGATGTTGTGATCAATGGTGTCAAAAGCAGCGCTAAGGTCCAGGAGTACCAGGACTGAGCACATACCTTCATCAGCAGACATTAAAAGGTCATTGGTGACTTTAAGCAGGGCAGTCTCAGTGCTGTGGTACTTCCTAAAACCAGACTGAAACTTTTCAAATATTCAGATGCATAAAACAGTTCCTGTTCTGAAGAAGACTCAAACGTCTTTCTGAACCTGAGACTCTGAGGTATGTGCAACGGCATCGTACGGTACTGTGTCTAAGGGAGCACTTCATCTAATAAAACTACAACTGAGAGCTTGCCTGAGTCTATTCAAAATCATTCATTCTTTAACAATAAAGACTGAAGTGCAGTGTGTCAGTGGTCTCAGGAGACCCCAGACTTCCCATCATGCATCTGTTCACAGCATGAGTGGAAACTGGTGAATGCCATGCGGTGTTCTTGCATCTATCTTCATATTAATGGGGGCTAAACAAAGACCTGGTTACTGTAGGTGTTAACCAGACTGAGACTCTTAACAGGAGGAGAGAGAACAGAGAGCGATCATTAATACCACCAACAACGCTCCATCTGCATCACCGACCGACGCAGAGACAGCACTACTTCCTGCCTCAGAAGCCGACTGTGTGGTTTCAGGTTTGGAGAGGATGTGGTTCTGAGCTGCAGAGAAACTCGCCGTCTGTATCTGCCTGCTTCACAGCAGCTGCACACTGAGATAAGAGTTTAAAATAACAACTGAGAAATAAGAGTAGCGTGATGGCGGTCTCAGCAGACAGAGTTTGGTTTTATTCACATGGTCTGCAACATCCTCAGAGAAAGTTAGTCATGAATCACGAATCCCAGATTTCTAGCAGACTTTGTAGGCAAGACGAGGCGGAGCTGAGCTGGATGTCATCAGGTTAACTTCACTGATCAAAACAAACACCATCCCTGCAGCCTGTGCATGAGATCTGCATGTAAGCGGTGTTTGCAAATCACTTTTATGAAATGGGCCCCTGAAACACACCACGTACTTCCAGTGCCAATCTTCAGTGTCGCTGCAACACCAAAAAACTTCAATTAACAGCCTGGCTTTTATTTTGCTCTGAATCACCCCGCCTATATTTGGGACAGGCCTTTAATTTCTTTCACATAAAACTCTCGCTCAGCAGAGACGGGAAATAGGCTGCTATCAAACTGTTTATTGAAACCAGTATAACAATTACGTATAGTAAATAAGGTTATCGTCTAACATAACAAATACGAATCATTCATTTTGTTCCGAGAGACAGCACATCTAGACCAACCTCAAGCCCAAAGGAGAGAGAGAGAGAGTGCCAGTAAATCTGAATGAATCACACCTTGGGGCTCATTGTTTTTATAAAATGAACTGAACGACGATGTGTAGCATGTCCATACTGACAAAAGTTTAAACATTTAATATCTGTATGTGCTATCTAAGCAGCTTAGTTCAAGAGGGCAACTCGGTGGGTTTTAAGAGGTTTTATACATCCAATGAACTTCTATAAAAAACAGACCAGGCTTTTAATTGAGACCTGTGTTTATTTGTCAAACCGTGTAGCCACACCAGGCCAGTAAAGGGACAGGCGTCTAACTGTGTGTGTGGAAAGGTTTGCACTATGTCTGACTTCTGTGCATTAGATCAGAGTTCAGGTACGGGACCTGCACTTAAACATACAGTAGCTCGTTTGTGCAGAATTGTCCAACAAAAAGATTCTGTTTGGCATCTACAGGCCGCATCTCAGCTACTTCCCTCGCTACAGCTCATCTGTTCTGATGGTTTCAATACTGTAAGAGTGGTTTTAAGTTCACCTCAACTTCCACCAATTAAACAGAAACTGCTCACTGCCAGTCATGCCTGCCACTGATGTATTGACGAGTATGTTACGCTGTTATTAAGGCAGTGGCTCTCAAACTGGGCCAGGCCTGCCACTGGGGGAGGGCATGGATGTTGAGCCAACCTGAAGTTGCATGACTGTGGTTCACGTGGTTACATAAACTAAAAAAAAAAAAGATTTTCTGATGCAAGCAAATCTGTTTCACTAACCTGAATCTTTTGTTTCATTTACATGTTATTAATGACGGATATAAAAAACAACTTTTGCTGGACTCGCGGGCCTTAAACTTTTCGGCTTGTAAAAGGAGGCATGACAGAAAAGGTTTGACCACCACTGTGTTATTAAGGTAAAGTCAAGACTTAAGACGAGGCTGCATTAAAAAAAAGATTTGTCAGACTCATTTTTCAGAGTGTTTATAATTTCCATAAAACACACACAGATGTCACCTTTGAAGAGATGTCACCAACATGTTAAAGCCTCTCTGAGCGTCATTTATTGAGCAGACAGGAAATGATATGATGCACAACACTGCAACAGCTCCATGGTGGCTGTAAATGATCATACAGTATTCATCTCATCATTCCTCTCTGCACTTTGTGTTCAGCTAATGTCCGTTTATTCATTTAGCAGGAGCACTAGATGTCCGGGAGTAGTCTGACTCAGTGATCAGCTGTCAGGGAGGTTAAGTGGAAAGACAAAATGGCCTTCCTCTGAGGTTATGATGGGATGGACAGTTCAGACAGTAGGAACATCAGATGTGAAGCAGCTCTGGTTATTGAAGATTTTATTTTTACAGAAATGGAGCCTGGAGATCAAACCCTGTGATCAGTGGACAGCTCGTTCACAGTAACTTGATGGTGCTCAAATGTACTCCAAATTAACATGTTACATCTTGTTTGTTTGATCCAAAATCAAAGTGTATTTAGGGTTATTATGTTACAAAGTACAGGGGGGGGGGGTGGAGCAGTGGATAAGACACATGCCTTTGGTGTGAGAGACCGGGTTTAAATCCACTGTGAACAAGACACTTAACTCCTAGTTGCTGCAGAGGCGTGTGACCTCTGACATATATAGCAATGTAAGTCGGATAAGTTTAGATAAAAGCGTCAGCTAAATGAATAATTGTAATCTACAGACATAGAATGTTAATCAGCTTTAGAGGCGCTGCTAGAAGGATTTACAGAAGCTGCAGGCTAACCGACTGGTAGCTGTAGCTTCATATTTGGCGTGGAGACATCAGAGTTGTGTCAACTTAAACGTCTGACTCTCAGAGAGGAAGAAGAAGAAGAAGAAGAAGAAGAAGAGAATATTGCTAAATGTCAAAGTTTTGTTTTAACAAAAGCCCTGTGAGCGGTGCTGAAGAATAATTAGGAACTTCCCTTCTTGGAAATGTTTGACCCACGTGTCCGTCCAAACTCTCAGTTCAGTCATTTTCCTGATTTTGTCAAACAGAGTGACTTTTGTGTTCAGTCCTTTTTAACAAACGAGCTGAACGTGTGTGAATAATTAATTATCTAGTTTGTTTTAGTAAAATGTTGACAGTTAATAATCAATACTCAACATAGTCCTGTACTGAGGTCGAACAGATAGTTAACAATGTGAGAATCTGATTAATAAAAGCACAGAATAAAATACTAAATCAATCAATCAATACTAAAACAACTCTGACAAATATTTTTTAAAGGAACAAAATGTTTCTTAATCAGCATCATTAGACCTTCATTTATCTTCCCATGATACGGTAGTGACACAAACACATGGTCAGAATATGTGATCCTACGTGACTGATAATCGATCAGAAATCTTTTTTGGACTTACTGAGGGGGAAGGAGTTTCGTGGAGGAGGCAGCGAGCCGGCGGAGCTTAGCAGACCAAGGAGGAGGAGGACGACGACGACTGATGGAGGCATGACGGAGGAGCTGAGGATGGACTGAGATCTCTTCTCAGCTCTGAACGCACCGACACTCAGCGCTGAAAGACTGCGACTGAGAAGAGTCACCACAGGTTCCTCTTTCTGTCGTCCGAGGGCGGGGGCGGGGGGATGAAACATCACCATCAGTTGGCTGTAGACAAGTCGGACATACCCTTTTCTTCTCCGCTCAGTGATGTTGAAATCACAGTCAGCTGGGGGAAAAGTTCTGCGAGTGACTGTTGGTCTGACAGCAGATTAGGGAAGAGAGCAGTTTTGTTTCTCTCATTACTCTGATTCATTTCATCCTGTTTCACATCCTCCTTCAGGCTGGTTTCACATTTCACCCCTTGGGACAAACAACCAGGCTGAAGACAGACTGAAGGTGATAGTAAAGAGTTTCTGTATAATCAAATGTCACGCAGTGACTTTCTCTTCGCTGGTTTAATGATCAAAGGACATTTTTCTTGCTTCCTCAGATTTGAAATGAAGCAGCTTCCAGTGATCTCGAGCTGAACCAGCAAGTTAAAACAAAACTCCTTTGACATCTGCTGCTTGTGACCGAGCAGGAACTTCCAGGTCTGAATCGTGAAGCCACTGCAAAAGTACATTAAACCCACAGTCTTTTCCAGCAGGGGGCGAATCCACCGGTCGCAAACAGAGCATTATGCAAGACTGCAGACCGAGACAGCCTCCACCAGAGCCAAATTAGAACATTTTAAAATAAATTTAACCCTAATTTTTTTGTTTTGCTGATCCAAAAATGTATCTGATCTGTGACTCCAAACCATGGATCAATTCAACGTGAGTTTTATGATCAATTCAACCCGTTCTCAGTCGTCACATATGGACGCATGGTCAAGACCCGCTGGTGTCCCTGTGGAGTGAGCCGTGAGGGAGACTTTGGTTGCAATTGACCCTTTGCTAAGCCCCGCCCCCCTTAGTTACTGTTGCTAAGTCCGACAAACTGTCGGCGCTGCCACTGTGTATTTCTGCACTCCCAGGAGAAATATTGTCATATTTGTTGGAAAAAGCAATCTCAGAAAGAAGCAGACAGTTTTGCAGTTGCATCATACATTTGAAGGTTGTATTCAGGCTGTTAAACTGACAGAGACTGACGTGAAAAAAATTAAAGACTACCGATCACACAGTACAAGAACCGCCGCATCCCTGTATGGCGACTGAGACAAAAGACAACAATATTAAGGATCAACAGTGTTCCTGTGCAGCTGGTCGGCCTCTGTTCATTATTACAGTCATTAAAAAGCAGAACAGCAGGACTTTATTACATTACAGTCAGTAGGAAGTTAGCTAGCGTTAGCTAACTAACATTAGGAACGATCCACAGCCGACATTTTTCTGGATTTATTTCAGGTTTTGGAAAGAGAATAAATCGTCCTTCTCCTTTCAGCCTCTCTGGGTAGCTGCTGTAACTATTACAAGATGCTCCAGGAACAGCGTTTGACCAGATCTTAGAAAAATACAGCAGAAAAAAGCTGGAAAACGACTCTTTTTGCATCAGAGTCAATGGAGCGCAGCCATAAAAGTGTCGGACCTCAGTTAGAGCGAGGCCTATACTGCGCTGTGATTGGCCAGCTGTGTATTCGGGGTGTGGCTTAGCGAAGGGTCAATTTGCATCCCTCACCACTAGATGCCACTAAAACCTACACACAGAACCTTTATGGACTGTATAAAAGAAGTGGATGCAGTCGTCGTGACGTCACATAAATCAGCTGAGTAGCCGCCTCATTTTAGCATTATTTCCAATGGAGCCAGACTTTGTTTTGCAACCAGAAGAGTCGCCCCCTGCTGGCTGTTTGATAGAATGCAGGTTTAAAGGACTTCGACGTTGGCCTTGCTTCTGAGACCGGAAGCTTCCCGCTCCGTTGGAAAGCTCTCTCTCTACAGCACCATGCTGCCAGATCCAAATAGAGTCATTTCCTTTGTATCAGCACCTGATCGTGAAAGTACAGAGGGCAGATTTAAGTTAAGCGTGAAATCTGATTGGTGATTGGTTTAGATACGTCACGTTTAGCTTCCTGGTTTAGCTTTCAGCGTCTGTCTCTGTTACTGTGTTTTGTGTGCTAATGAGACTTTTCAGACATGCTGTTACTCAGTTATCAATGTTGATGTGTTTGAGATATTATATATTGTTGTTGTGAAGGATTTGATTGGAAATTGGGTCTGTAAATATTGATTGTCAATGAAAATCTGTAAAATTGTACAACACTTATCCTTATCTTTCTAAAAATGAGTGGAACATTTGTCGCTTTTATCCAAAGCGACTTACATTTGATGAACAACATATAAGCATCAATACAGTAAGAGATCTACAACTGACAATACATACATATAAGAGCTAATAGCACATATCGGATCAATGGGGTAAGTACAAGAGCACAGGAAGTGCATGTTAGAGGTGTTTTAGGAAGTGTTCTCGGAAGAGATGAGTTTTCAGGAGCTTCTTGAAGTTAGAGAGGGACGCCCCTGCTCTGACAGGTCGATAATTGGATTTTTATGCCTGTATTTTTTGATTTATGAAATATTAAAACGAGATATCCAAAAATAGTACAATGTGTCAACAAAATAAAGCAATCATTTTGCTGTAACTCCACTCTGCAGCTCATTAGTTCTGCACTCAGCAGAAAGACAAGTTCTAGAATCTAATCTAATCAGACGTGGCGCTGAATGAAGGGCTGTTTGGGAGTTGAAATACCCGGCTCCCTTCAAAGAGCTGTATTTTCCATCACTAATTCTCCAAATAAACAAGCCGGGCGGGATACAAGCCCCCCCCCCCCCCAACCTCAGACCACAGGACAGAGGAAGCTGTGGTGAGTCTTCCTGAGTATTTCTCCTCAGTGACACTTTACTGTCGGTACATTCACAGCTGAGGGGAAGTATATCTCAATCTTAATCCATCTATCATCAGCTCCTCTGTCATGGCTCCATCAGTCCTCCTCCTCCTCGGCCTGCTGAGCTCCGCCGGCTCGCTGCCTCCTCCAAGAACCTCCTTCCTCCTCAGTAAGTCTAAAAATAGATTTCTGATTGATTGTGTTTGTACCACTGGAGGATAATGGGAAGATAAATGAAGATCTAACGATGCTGATTCATTCTGTACTTTTATGAATTAGATTCTCACTTTGTTTTGTTCAACAAAAATCCAAAGAGAAGGCAGAAAATATTCACACCTGGGACAACAAGATGTTAGTGCAGCTTCCCTAAATGTTCAATCAATTAAATAATCAATAAAAGAAAAAAAGAAATGGCATCGCACTCTGTTTGACATAATCAGGAAAAAATTTAACTGTTTGGACGGACATGTGGGTCAAATGGTATTTACAAGAATAATTATGATAACATAATTCAGTAACTCACAGAGCTTTTGACATTCAGTGAAACCCTCTTCTTCTTCCTCCCTGAGAGTTAGAGGTTCAGGTTGACACCACTCTCGTGTTTGTATGCTAAATATGGAGCTACAGCCAGCAGCCGCTTAGCTTAGCTTAGCTTAGCACAAAGACCACCAGCTCCTCTAAAGCTGATTAACACGTTACTTCTAAACTTGGTCACATCCAAGAAAGTCTGTCACATAATAGATGCAGTAATAAAGATATTTTACACACATACAAGGAATTTGCTTTGGTGTCTAGTTGTGTAACAATAGACATAAAAGTCCTAAATAAATATAAACATATGAAATTGTGGCGATTTGTGAGTTCAAACCCTTTTCTGACATAGCAATTCTAAAATAGTTTCGCACACGAGGTTTGACATTGTTATGAAACAATTTGTTATGCCACGCCCATTTCATTTGTAGCGCTCCCTAGTGGTCAGCTTGAACGAAACTTTCAGCGTATGTGTGGGGTCCTTATGTGGACATATCCTGTAAGTTTTTTGTGTAGATTGGACAAACGTTTTCTGATCTATAGCCTGATTTGTGTTATATCACTTGCAGTTTTTTGCACTTACAGCGGCCACTAGTGTTCGATTTGAATGAAACGTTCAGGGTTTGTTTTAGGAACTTATAAGGACACATTAAGTTTTGTGATGATTGCAGAATTAATGTCTGATTGTATGGTTGAATTTCTGTTGCCACGCCCATTCCACGCCCCCTAGTGTTCGATATAAATAACATTTTCAGGGCATGTATCAGGCACGTATGTAAACACATCCTGTCAGTTTTGTGATGATTGGACAAATGGTCCCTTATTTTGGCTATTTATGTCCTAAGCCACGCCCCTTTTTATTTGGCAATTTCTTGAAATCTATATGAGATATCAACAAATCTTTAGGCAACTTTTGGTAAGTGTAGTCCAGTGATGATCCAATCAGAGTTGAGGTCAAGGAGAAAAAATGTGTTTTTCACAAAATTCCAAATGGCAAAAACAAATTTTAAGCAGACCTTAATGGTCCTTGAGGCTTTTTTGTAGAACACATTGAGCCAGACCTGTGTGAGAAATTTCAAGTCAATTGGATTTACGGTGTGAGGGGTGTGGCCTTTTGAAAGTAGACTTTTTGAGGTTAATCATAGCAACCACCATCTGGCCGATCGGGCTCATATTTCGGTGGAAGTATTTGCTTCGCGCCACACAAAGGATCGCGGTGATTGTTTGATCTGCAGAGCAAAGAGCCCTCATTCAAAACAATTATTCACTCCCAGATCTGGCTGCAACATCACATTCCCATTTTTTTGGAACACAACTGGGCGAGCTTCCCAGAAGAGCTGAACTCACAGGTCTCCTAGCACCATTTCACATCTCCTCACATCAACACAGAAGGAATCACATTTCCAACATCCACTAATGATCAATACCTACATGTGTCCATACACTGATCAAAATGTTTGCTTTAAAAACAACATGAAACATATAATTTGAATGTAGTCTAAATATAAACAACACACACTCTTTCCTGGATGAAAGCACCATTTCAAGATACTTGGCAAAAGAAGTTGTTGTTGTCCCACTTTTGTTCTGGCCTCTTAACCTTTCTCAGAAACTGTGGAGCAGAATCCATTTACAGGACAATATTTGTTCTCTCAATTATTCTTATATAAGTGTCCAGTGTCTCCTCATCTGCGTCATTTTTCTACTGAGACAAGCAGGACAACATCATTTTTGTCGGCTGCAAACACTTCTCTGTGGCTCACTCAGCCTCAAAGTTCAGACTTCACCTTAATACAGACTGAACATACTTTAAACAGTAATACAACCAATATAGTATTTTAAACATATCGCAAATACACCACACAGCATTTTCTCAGTGAGCTAAGTATGGCTCAGTTCACACTGCAGGCCTTAATGCTCAATTCTGACTTACTGCCCAGATCAGATTTTGTTTGACTGACATTATAGTTTAAACGGGCCTGAACATGACCTGCATGAGCAGAGGGGTTGAGCATTAAAGCTTGCAGAGTGGACACGGCTAGTCCATGTGACCTACAGCTGTTCAATCAGATCAGAGTCACATATCAGCAGAAAAATCTGATTTGGGTCACTTTGGCCTACAGCCTGAACGCAGGTGTGACCCCCTTGCTGTGTCACAACATAATTTTGACTTTCCCTCAATAACATTACTGTCAATCAGAACAACATCAGTACAACATCCTGATCAATAAATCAGTTAAGGGCGTTATTGTGTAAGCAAAGTGGTTATTTCAGTGGTGCAAGTTTACAATGGAACTGAAGGATAGTTTGAGCCAGAAAAAAATTTGGCTAGACGAGACTCAGCAACAGCGTCCCCTTCAGTCCTGATCTCACAGTAGCTGAAATGTGGCCTGTTAGTTCCCAGAGAGAATATTCATGTTGGACAATTCTGCTCAAACGAACTACGGTATGTTTAACTTCAGACGAAGCGTTGTTTGTGTTATTGATTCTCTCTCCTCCTGTTAGAGTCTCAGTCTGTTTAACACCTACAATAACCAGGTCTTTCTTTAGCCCCCATCGATCTGAAAATAGATGTGAGAACACCACGCGGCATTAACCAGTTTGCACTCATGCTGAGAACAGGTGCATTATGGGAAGCCACTGACAAACTGCAGCTCAGTCTTTTATGTTGAAGAATAAAGGCTTTCGATTAGATCTCAGTGCTAGTTTTATTAGATGAAGTGCTGCCTTGAACACAGTAGACCGTACGACGCTGCTGCACAGACCTCAGAGTCTCAGGTTTGGAAAGAGGTTTAAGTCTTCTTCAGAACAGGAACTGTTTTATGCATCTGGACGTACCAACATAATGTGTGGAGTTCCCCGAGGCTCACTCCTTGAATCTCTACTATTTAACATTTCCATGCTTCCATTAGGACACATAAAACAAAACAATAAAAATCAACCGTTATGCAGACGACACCCACATTTACCAGCGACTACAGCACCAAACATTCTCTCTGCAAGGACATTAACCAAATAAATGACTGGATGTGCCTGAGCTTTTTTCAGCTGACCTCAACTCTCTGTCTCTGAAACTGAACACCAAGATGAACTGTTGATGTAATTACTTACAGACTACAGTTTAAATTTAACATTCAAACATAAAAAGAAACTAGCCAGACTGGTCTGCGTTCAGGTCTGGGCCTTTGTGCTGTGAAGTGGTCTGCCTTAAATCTTTAGCTCCTCTCTCACTCCTCTCTGCTGTGTTCGTGTCCAGACTCTGCAGATCGACCTCTGGTCCTCTTCAGCCTCCCCGATGTCCACAACACAACCACGCTGTTGCTAAGCGACGATGGATCCACCCTGTACGTAGGGGCCCGGGACGCCATCCTCTCATTGGACGTCAGTCAGAGTGACATCATCCACCTGAAGAAGAAGGTGAGCTCCCCCAACTCCCATGATGCTTTGATTTACAGATTTATCGGCTCAGTTATGCATTAGTAAAGATTTGGATTAATCAGCAGTCTGTCTCTGGTCCAGGTGGAGTGGAGTCCATCTGAGAGCGAAATAAATGAGTGTCAACTTAAAGGGAAGAACGCAGAGGTAATTATGAGCACACCTCCATCCTTATTGATTAATGAAATGATTTTCACCTCTTGCCTGGTGGGTATGTTTTTCTTCTCAGTGAAAAAAAATGGCTACAGGGTCTGAAATGAACTTTTTTTTTTATCTGCCACTTTCAGTTGACAAGAAACACAAAGTTGTTCAGTGTTCAATACAAACTCCCAGTTCAACTACTAATGAATGAGTCCTAATCTCAGTTCAAATCTCCACAAGGGTCCATATCTCCTCAAAAAACTCCTCTTCTGGATACCAAAAACACGCTTTCAATCAGACAAATGTTGGCTAAGGACGTGATGCCTCTCACGCCTAATAGACAAGCATAGTGATTCTCTGACAGCACTGGAGTGACCTCCCCTAATCCAGTTAGCAAGCGGCGCACTGGCTGTCTCTCAGGACGAGCTGGGCCTCTTCCGGACTGGTGAGCTTGGATTGAAACGCTGCCAAAGATGTTCCCTGAAGACCACACGTGTCAGACAATTTCCCGCATGTTTTGCTTTGGTGCTATTTTCAGACCCCGGTTGCAATGCTAAGCTAAATGTTGCTACTGTTGTACGTCTTTCAAATGAAAGTGTTTGTCTGACTTGTGGTGCGACTAAGACTGTAGTCTGTAGTGATAAATGGTCTGTGCTTGTATGTCGCCTTTCAAGTCTTCCGACCACTCAAGGTGCTTTTACACTGTGTCACATTCACCCATTCATAAACTGAGCCTAACTGCTCTGAACAAAAACTAACATTCACACACATTTACACACTGGTGGAGCAGCCGGGGGCAATTTCGGTTTTGGTATGTGGTCCAAGGACACGACAAGCAGACTGGAGGATCTGGTGGATCAAACTGCCGATATTCCGATTAACTGGCAACCCACTCTGCCTCCTGAGCCACAGCTGCCTCATGAAAGCCTGGTGCCATAGCCTCCTGCTGCCTTCCTGATCATAGGTCAATCTACCAAATAAATTATGATAAAATCGGCAATCGGTTATTGTTCTTTCCATAATAGTGCAAAAATAATTCTTAATGAACCAATCATTTTTAGTTTCAGTCAAGCTTTACCTGTGATGTTTGATTCAAGCTTTTGAGGAGAATATTAACTTAAAATAAAAACATAGATTAATTTATTTTGTACCTAAGAAACTGCAGCTGGGAGTAGTTTTTTTCACCCCATAGCAGTGTATACGGCTATTTTTCTTTTTATCTGGCCGCATACATCACAACAATCTCCATGAATAAGGTAGGGCAGTCTGCAGTCTGCACCCCTCGCGGCTGAGCACACAGTGACTCTGGAACAAAGCAAAACAGAGAACGCTTCAACAACAACTGTTACACCAGATTTTGTTCACCTGTCTGTTTGCAGGTCGACTGTCCGAACTTTGTGCGTGTTTTGCAACCGATAAACTCCACCCATCTCTACGCCTGTGGCAGCTACGCCTACACCCCCCATGATGCCTACATCGTAAGTCTCTCCAGACACCGAATAGAAGTATGATGAGTCATTGTGGCTGATTAACAGCCGGTACTTACATTTGTCTGTCTATTGATTACATTACGAATAGACAAAATAATGAAAGTAGGAACCGGGTTGAAATCAAACCTCCAGTTCAGACATGACTTTGATGATTCTACAGTTCACTCCAGCCTCTGTTTCTTCGTCTCCTTCAGGATGCAGAAAGCTTCTCCATGGTCCAACAGGACGAAGCTAAAGGCCGCTGTCCGTTCAGCCCCTTCCAGAGGAACACCGCCTTCACCGTCGGTCAGTCCGGTCCCTGCTGAGTCACAGCTGTGGTGATCGGTGGTGAAACGTTTGTTAAAGACAAAAATACTGAACAAACACAAACTAAACAGGCTGGCAAACAGGTGTAAAAGGATCCAAGCACTCAAAAGCAATTAAAATAAAATGCGTGATAACATTTTCTTCAGGATGTCCGAGGTCTGAACTGCGCTAGGTGCTTGGACCTCATCATACCTGTTTGCAAGTCTAAAAAGTCACTGACTTTAATATATCGGTTGAGTTATGAGATGTAATGGGAGTGACTGGAGTTTTAAAACACTCGGGTAACACTTGGGCATTAACTCTCATAATGATCACAGCTGATCAGTGTTCAATACTGAGCATTTTGAAGTTTAAATACTGAATTATGAATTTGACTGATCTGAATGGGCTAAACAGGCCTCCGTTGACTTCAATACATTATGTTTTTACGAAACTGTATGTCACCGTTTGCTGGTGTGGATATATAAACACAATGGAAGTTAATGGGCCTCTATGGACTTTAGTGCAATATGTCAATATGTCACTCGTAATAACCTAAAAACTCAACTCAACTGTACATGTCATAATGAGCGTAGGTACAACTGATCAGTTTGCAACAGGCATTTTGAAGTCAATGTTATTCAGTGGACGCCTATGGGGATTGATTTGCTCCACAAGTAAAGCAGTTGTCAATCAGAAATCACACATGATTTAACATATCAAGTGTTTCAAGATGCGTTCCAGATGTAAATACAAAAACATTTTTTTCATAACAGATCATTCAACATGCACATGTATGAAGCCGCAGGAAACTCCATTATATTCCACACATGTAGCATAATCAGTTTTCAGGTTCAGATCTGAACGTCTTTGGTATTTTCTTCATACGTTACTAAACTAGAGTTGAGATTGTCAGTCACACATGTTCTGCTGCACACGCGTGTGCTTAAAAACCCAAATGCAACCTCAGCTGTTTGTGTGCAGACGGCGAGCTGTTCACCGCCACAACAACCGGCTTAAGAGGAACCAAACCACAGATTTCTAGACACTTCAGCAAAGATGGCCGCCCAGACGTCAGCCAGGACTCGTCTCTCAGCTTACTGCATGGTGAGTGAAGCAATGTCCAGCTTCTAGTGAAAGCACCGGCTTTTTTTCTGTGTTTCGCAAAGTATAAGATGATCCAAACTATGTTGGGTTTGTAGGTTTACCACAGGTCCATTTAGACAGGAGTTCAGTCTTAACAATTTCTCCTCTGGCTGGAAACACTCCTCCTGAACCTGAGGCTGCAGCCGAGTCCGGCTATGGCGATGGGAAAGTGGAAAAGACACATGCCTTTGGGGTGGGAGACCAGGGTTATGCCAATGTGTCCCTGAGCAAGACACTTAACCCTTCATTGCTCTGGAGGTGTGCGACCTCTTGTAAGCCGCTTTGGATAAAAGTGTCAGCTAAATGAATGTAATGTAATTTAATATAACAGGTATAACAGTTTTACCATTAGAGTGAGGGAGGCCTGTGACAAAATCCAGAGCAATGTGAGACCAGGTGCAACAGAAAAGGGACGGAGGAGACCAGAACTCGCGTTGGTGGATGGTTTCTTCTACACATGCACTGGAGAGCCAGAGATCAAGGACCTTGGGTCCACGTCCAGGGTTGGCCACCAGAACCGCAGGAAAGCTAGTGTCCGATTTAGTCCTGGGTGAAAGGTGAGTCAGGCAGCATGAGCCCACTGGAGGATCTGAGAGCGGACAGAATATGGGACAAAAAGACGATCAGAGGGTCTGCTACCTGGGTCCGCCTGTTGACTGTAGGCCTCACTTACCAGTGACTCAATCTCCAAAGTCATGGAATGAATGAAGCAGGTGGGCAACAGGTGTCCTAGGGGTACGATCAAGGTGTTTCACCACTTGTCTCCTTCACTGATGCGAACGAGGTGGTGTGTGTTTAATGAAGACAGTGGCTCCATGGAGAGGGGCAAAAGCAGAACTGATTAGTTGCAGAGGGAATTTGTTCTTGACAGTAAAATTATTAAATCCATGAAAATCTATGCAAGTTCTGAGTGTACCATCAGATAAAAACCCCAGCCTCCACCAGAGAAGAGGAGGGATGAAATGATCCAGCTGCCAGGGATTCCTTCATGTATTTCTCCATGGCCTCGTGTTGAGATAGAGCCGGCTGGTAGGTAGGCAGAGACAGGGCCTGATGTTTGCTGAGACCAGGGGCAAAGACATGGTAGATCTCCGGGAATGAAGAAAGATGGAGGGGCTTTGGCTGGGACTGTTCTGTTCAGCACTGAACAGGCTGGGGCTAGGGCAGAAAGCCAGTTTCTTCATCAGTAACTGTCAAGTAAGGTACAACATGCAAAAACACAGGTGTGGTCCTTTTAAAATATTCCTGTATTATCACATCTGAGTCTCAGTCACTCAGCTATCTGCTCTCAGATCTCTTTTCCCTACTTTCATATGATATTGCACCCTCAGTTTCCTCATCTGTCACAACTTCCTGTATTTCAGAGCCAGTGTTTGTCAGCTCGTCGTTGGACTCGTCAGACAGGAAACTCTACTTCTTCTTTAGTGAAGTTGGGAAAGAGTTCAGCTTTGTAGATGAGTTGCGAATTGCCCGGGTGGCCCAAGTCTGCAAGGTGAGAGTAAACACAGAGAGGAGTCCCTGTCTGCAGAATGTGCCGTTAAAATAACATTCAAGTTTGTTCTCTCTTGTCTTTGCAGGATGATGTTGGTGGAAGGAGCACTCTGCAGAAGAAGTGGACGTCCTTTGCCAAAGCCCCTCTGCTCTGCCAATCTCACAGACAGCTTCCCTTCAATGTTCTCCAGGATGTGTTCACCCTCCAGCCACCAGACGGCACCGACGCCTCAGAGACTCTGTTCTACGCCGCCTTCACCTCTCAGTGGTAAGAAAACAATCGTGTGTTTATTTTTTGGGGGTATTTTCACCAAATCTGTGGAACTACTTGCTATAAATGGTCCTCTTCTTGACATTAGTGTTTCTGACTGGCCTGGGACTAGTCCACAGTAAACCATGTTGGAGATAAGATAGTTAAGGTCCCACAGAATGGAAAACTGTATTTACTGGGGAATAGTTGGTTAAAATAAAAAATCTGTACATGTAACTGACATACCGTGAGCCTCAATCACCATCGTTTCCTCCATATGTAAATCTTGTTCAAACAAGAGCTAGATGTGATGTAACATCTGGGGTCCAAAAGTTACATAAACCAGTCCATGTTCCAGAGTTAGAGGTTCTTCAGCGTCTATCAGAAAGTGCTTTTACGGTTCTGAAGGGAAGGGAAAAGTTTTCTCCAACCAAGATTAAAATCAAGGGCAACTGGACTTGGTTGAAAATACTGGAAGACGTTTCGTCCCTCATCCGAAGGACTTCTTCAGTTCTGACTGACTGGCAGGGAAACTCAGCTATTTAACCTCAGTGGGGTCGTTGGCCCGGGTCATCGATACCACTGGTTCGTTAGTGTTCCTCGTTGCTGTGACGACAGTCGTTAAGACTACCTGTGGCCAAGACTGAACGACCATCGTTGGTATCTTCACCTGAGGCCAATAGGTTACGTTTGTTGAGTTTCCTGGGAAGTGATGAAAGGACAGCATTGTAAGTGGGGGATAAGTGGTGGCGTAGACCCCCTCCCCTGTTCAATGACGGCTTCTCGACCCTGGTGTAGATGCTTCCTTGACACCTCTTTCAAACCATCCATCTTCTCTGTCTAAAATGTGCACCTGGTGGTCCTCAAACTAGTGTCCTCTGTCCTTCAGATGTAAGTAGACGGCAGAGTCTTGACCTGAGGAGTTGGCCCTTCTGTGTTGAGCCATGCGTTTGTGTAGTGGTTGTTTAGTCTCCCCAATATACCAGGTCTGTGCATTCCTCACTGCATTGGACCGCATACACTAGATTGCTTTTCTTTTGTTTGGGTGTGCGGTCTTTGGGGTGGACCAGCATCTGTCTTAGTGTGTTCTTGGGTTTAAAAAACACAGGGATGTTATGTTTGTTGAAAATCCTCCTGAGTTTCTCTGATACTCCAGACACGTACAGAATCACACTGTTGTTGCGTTTGACCTTCTTTTCCTCCCCTGTAGTTTTGTTCTTCTTGGATCTTGTGGCTGTTTTCACAAAGGTCCATTTAGGGTATCCACAGGCTGTAAGTGCCCCCTTCAGGTGGTTCTGTTCCTTCTCTCTGGCTTGGGCGCTTGTTGGTATGTTTTCTGCTCTGTGGTGTAGTGTTCTCATGACCCCTAGCTTGTGCTCCAGTGGGTGGTGGGAATCGAACAGTAGGTATTGGTCTGTGTGTGTGGGTTTTCTGTAAACACCAATCTGCAGGCTCCTGTCCTGTTCAATGTGTACAGCGCAGTCCAGGAAGGCCAAATTGTTGTGTGAACTTGAACTTGAAATGTTACTGTCCACAGAGTTGATGTGTTCTGTGAAGGCTTGCACTTCCTGGCTTTTAATTTTGACCCAGGTGTCGTCCACATATCTGTACCAGTGGCTCGGTGCTGTTCCTCAGAAGGAGTTGAGGGCTTTATTCTCCACTTCTTCCATGTAGATGTTTGCCACAATCGGGGATACCGGTGAGCCCATGGCACAGCCATGCTTCTGTCTGTAGAATCCACCGTTGTACTGGAAGTAGGTGGTGTTTAGACAGAGGTCGAGTAATTTGCAGATTTGGTCAGGGCTGAGGCTAGTTCTGTTGTCCAGGGTGTTGTCCTGTGTTAGCCGTTTCCTAATGGTTTCTACTGCCTCTATGGTGGGGATGCAGGTGAACAAAGAAGTCACGTCATAGGATACCATGGTTTCATCTGGATCCAGTTTTAGTACTCGAACTTTGTTTACAAAGTCAATAGAGTTTTGGACGTGGTGAGGCGTGTTTCCCACCAAAGGAGCTAAGATGGTAGAAATGTGTTTGGCAATGTTGTAGGTGACCGAGTTAATGCTGCTGATAATCGGCCTGAGTGGGGCTCCTTCTTGGTGTATCTTGGGTAGTCCATAAATGCATGAAATGGCTTCTCCAGGATACAGATGGTAATATTGTTCACGGGTGATGGTGTTGTCCTTCTGTAGCTGTTGTAGACATTCTATGGCCTTTTTCTTGTATCCGCTGGTTGGGTCTCGTCTCAGTGTCTCATACGTGTTTGTGTCCATTAGTAGTGTGTTGACTTTGTTCTGGTAGTCAGCTGTGTTAAGTACTACCGTGCATCTTCCTTTCTCAGCAGGTAGGATAGGGATGTTTTGATCCTTGCTTAGAGATGTCACAGCCTTCCTTTCTTGGATGGTGAGGTTGGAAGGGGGGGCCTTCGCATTAGAAAGGGCTGCAGATACCTTTAGTCTGAGCTGTTCCGCTTCTGTTTCTGTTAATTTGCTTTTCCTAATGGCCGATTCTGTGGCTGTGATGAGGTCTACTATAGGTAGTTGCTGTGGTGTAATGGCGAAGTTTAATCCTTTGGCCAGAACGTATTTTTCTGGTTGGGTGAGTTGCCTATCTGACAAGTTTTTCACCCATCTGTTGTCTGTTTCAAGTGTTGTGGGGTTATTGTCCTTTCACTAACGAACCAGCGGTATCGATAACCCGGGATAACGACCCCACTGAGGTTAAATAGCTGAGTTTCCCTGCCAGTCAGTCAGAACTGAAGAAGTCCTTTGGATGAGGGACGAAACGTCTTCCAGTATCTTCAACCAAGTCCAGTTACCCTTGATTTTAACCTTCGTTGGATAACTATGACCTGGATGACTGAGAATCTTCATAGACATAATTAACTGATTAGAGTGTGGCACCAGGTTTCTTCAATATTGAACCTTTTCACAATATTCTAATTTTCAGCGACAGTACTATGTTTAATGTTACAGTAAATGAGTGGTGGAGGCTACGCTGCTGACAAATGTGATTGTAATTTCTGAAACAGTGTGGCAGTTCTAGCAAAGAGTCTTAGAGAGACTTAGAGAGACTTACTTAAATATTCTCTAACATCACTCACAGAGCTAACGCTGCCCATTGCTAAATTAGATTAGCCACAAAGCTAATGTCATGTTTATCAGCGCTAATTTCAATGAGTGGTTAAATTATAGCGTTTAACTTATTCTAAATATATCTATGAGCTGCATGTCCGTACAGTCCAAACCAGAAGGTACATATAGCCTAAATAAACACGAGCTGAACCTAACACAGCTTCCTGCCAAACAAAGTTATCTAGCTCCTCTTTCAAATGTGCAACGGTGTGAAATCTCAAAGATGTAGACAGTCACGCAGAGGTTCAGAAATGTTTCTTGTGGCTCTGTATACAATTAAAGAGTAAAAGAATAAACTAGATTTGAATATGCTAATCTCGCTTGCTATCACGTTCTGTCATGTGCAGTTGTTTTCATGTTCAGTAGCTGAGACTGTAATTTAAAGCTGATGATATACAGAGCAACTTTTAGAGCAATCTCCTCGACAAAACGTTGTCGTCAGTGGTACTGAGTAAAGATTACTACTATAATCCCCTCCCCACCACCACCCGCCCCGCACCGCCACTATCTGTTCAAAAGATAGTCGGACTTGCTACTAGCAACATTGCCCAGCAACACTGCTCAAAAAGTTGCCCAGTGTATCATCAACTTAAGGATTTTTTTAAACATAAGGAAATATAGCCCACATACAGAACAGCTTTCAATATCAGCCTGTTCTAAGTTGTAGTCAGTAGTTTATACAGGAAACAGGTCTACTATCCAAATCATTTTCAAAATCAAACTATCAGCTTATAAATAGGCTCTTTTTCACTTTAATAAAGGCATTGGTCCCCAAAACCCCATATTGGCTGGGCTCGACAGGATTTGCCATGTAAAGGCAGCACTCTTTCACTTAAAAACTATATGACAGCCACAACCCGCTTCAGCTCCTGCCACCGGTACAGTTTCTCTCCCTCCAGCTGTTGCACCAGTTTAGGTTCACAGTCCTGCTTCAAGTGACACACCGTAGCTCCGCTTTAACCTGGAGAAGCTGCAGAGCTGCAGTCTCTATTTATTCAATTTACACTGTCTTTCCAGCTAAACTGAGGCTTTTTGAAGACCCTTTTCTCTCCCTCTCTCTCGCCTGCCATAATGCGTCCATAAGACATAACAGTTGTTATAATCACTTACAAACATGCATTAGGCGCTATAGCAAAGTTCATAACGTATTATGACCTTTTCAATTAATGTTTTATAAGTAATAGTAATACCAGTTTATATCAATGTGCGGCAAGAATCTCCGACCATGTTCCATAACACATTATTATAACACCTTGTTATAAATACAGTTTAGTCACCATTTAGAATTAGTGATATAAAATAGAATAATAGCTTATAGTAATGTTTAAAGTTATATAGCATGTCTTTGTTTGCTTTAAGTAAAGTGACACACATTTTGCACAGGAAAACAACTTTTATTTATGTTTCTTCACTTTATGAACAATCTGTTTGAATTTTGAACATTTTGCAGTTTAGCACAAAAACACAACATAATTACATCAAGGACACCCATTGTCAGGGTGGTGAGAGATCGCTCAAGAGAAGACCTGTTGCCAACCAACATCATGTAAGAAGAGGCTCAGATGTTGTCACAGATGAATGGCGAGCCTATGGACAGGCCCTAACAGATGCAGTGGACGATTAAAGACAACCACTTCACAAAACGTAGCCTATTAAAAGACATTTTAAAGTAATTGAATGGGAATACTGTTTGGGCAGTAGGAATGAGAATCTCTTGGCACCTCACGATTCGATTTGATTACAATTCAGAGGGCAGCGATCCATCTTTTTTATAATTACTAAGCATTTCGTTTACACATTAAAATCCAAAAGAAATGTCTCCTCAATTGCTTAAAAGGACTAGTTTTCATCCCTGATTTACTCTAGTAGCCTCAGCTCCTCCGTGGTCACCAGCGTCCATCCTTTAACAACCAGTTGTCCGACTCCTCTGGACACTGAAATATAATTTAACTTAACTATCAGGATGTACAGTATGTGTACAGGACACCAGTTTAGCTTCAACCTGCTGTTCTAATTCCTCAACAAGTTAGGTAGTAATGACATGCAACTAATTAACATTACTCCGTTACTAATTTAGCTAACGTTACACTGCTTTACAGACCGGGGATCTGTTAGCTAGCGCTAACCGCCTTTACTTTTCCAGCAGTTGCGGAAACAACAGACTTAATGGACACACTGTGGCCTACACTGCACATGTCTGCCAGACTGACAACTTACTAACGTTAAGTAACTTAAATATTTTCCTCCGCTAACTTTCACCGTCACGTTCTGCTGCTCTCGCTCTCTTTCGCAGGCAGCACTATTTACATGAAAAAATTATCTTAACTTCCATTTATACTACTGGATATTAAAGGCAAGCAATATCAACAGTTAAAGGTTCAGTGTGTATTATTTCTGAGGATATATTGACAGAAATGCAATATACTATTATATTTTAAGTATCAAAAGAAAATGTACTCATTATGCAGCAGAATGGCTTTCCATGTCAAAATATTATGAAACATTTTAATATTATTGAACATGTAGGCAGCATTTGACTTGGCTAGTCAAGGGCACAGGAGTTAACTACTACTAGTTTAAATATTTAATATACAGGTGAATCTCAGAAAATTAGAATATCATGAAAAAGTTATTTTTTCCTGTAATTTATTTCAAAAATTAAACTTTCATACGTATATTTTAGATTCATTCCATATAAAGAAAAATATTTCGGGCCTTTTTTGTTTCAAACTTGATGATTACGGCTTAGAGGTCATGGAAATCAAAAAGAGACAGCATGAAGCGTCTTACCAGGACTAAGGAGAAACAGAACTGGACCGTTGCTAAGTGGACAACAGTCTTCTTTTCAGATGAAAGTAAATTCTGCATTTCATTTGGAAATCCGGGTCCCAGAGTCTGGAAGACGAGTGGAGAGACACAGAAGTCAGAGTGAAGTTTCCACAGTCAGTGATGATCTGGGGTGCCATGTCATCTGCTGGTGCTGGTCCACTGTGTTTTAGTAAGTCCAGAGTCAATGCAGCCTCTACCAGGAGATTTGAATTTGTTGTTGCACACAGAGCCGTAACAGTAAGTAACTGGTTTGCTGACCATGGTGTTACTGTCCTTGATTGACCAGCCAACTCGTCTGACCTGAACCCCACAGAGAATCTGAGGTATCGTCAAGAGGAAAATGAGAGACACCAGACTAACAATACAGACGAGCTGAAGGCCGCCATCAAAGCAACCTGGGCTTCATAACACCTCAGCAGAGCCACAGGCTGGTTGTCTCCATGCCACGCTGCACTGGTGCAGGACTTCGTGCAAAAGTTCTGAGTGCATTAAGGAACATTTTTCAGAACTTTAACGCCTCAGAAGGTTGACATTTCTGCATTTTACATTTATTTTAATATGGATGAGATATGGATTTTTGATTTTGGTGAGCTGTAAGTCGTACTCATGAAGATTTAAACAAAGAAAGACCTGAAATATCTCACTTTATGTTTAATGAATCTAGAATAAATGAAAGTTTCACTTTTTGACTTAAATTACGGGAAAAAACAACATGTGGTGTTGTGAACAGCTGGAAGAGCAGTGGAGGGAAAACCCATCTAATCTCAATTTAACTACCTTCAATCGTAAATGTAAATTTTGGGTACATTGTGGGATTTATGGCAAGTTGAACCGCTGTATTACATGATTGGTCTTTGTTTTGTTTGTCACTTCTCTTGTTCTAGTCAGATGTGATATTTACCTCATAATATCAGGAAATGTGACTGTAACAAACTTCTTGTTATGTACTTCCTATTCACTGTGTTTTTCTGACTCAATGATATACACAGCAGGGGAAAACATGTCTGGAGGTGGCAGCAAGAGGAAACCATGTCATCCTGGTCGACATGATCATCAAAGCTGACCGTTTTTATAAATGGGAGAAGGTGAGTTCATCCTCATTGCACCTGGCCCAGCGGTCCAATGGAATAACTTTATTAAATACAATAACACAAAAACATTCTCCTCTAAGAACGATGTTGTTTGACAATGACGATGTTTGGTTTATTTAGTTATCTTATATGGAACACTGCTCTAAGGAGTGGCTTTTGATGTGTGATTAACAGGTCAGTAATCAGTCAACGGCTGAACAAATCCTAAGTTCCAAATGAAAAATGGAGAAATGTGCAACACTCTGTTCAGTTAGCAGGACCCAACAATAATTGCCCGGCGCAAGTAAAGTGCCATGTCGATCAAGTAAAGCTGTCTGTATGTAGTCTAACTGTTTAGCTTTGCCACAAACCTTAAAATTCTTATAAACTGAGCTGCTGGCTGAGACAAAGCAAAGGCTGGAGGAGGATACTGACTGAGTTCTTCATTCTTTCTAAACCTCACTCACTATTTTGATGTCAGCAATATGATTTATTTTATTGACATTTTAGATTTGTTTCCAATGATAGATTATTGACTTTATATAATAATTGATAATAATTATAATAATAATTAATCATTAATAAATAAATAAATATAAATAGTGAATTAACTGTTGCTGCTCTAGAAAAATTTAGCTATTTTTAAGTCATTCAATTCTTATCATGTTCTGAATATATACTTCTTTAAAAATAATATATTTTTTAAAACAACAGTTTTGTAAAGAAAAAGAACTGATATTGATTAGAGTAGCAGAAAATTATAAAATGAACAATACCCATCTCTACTCCCGAGAAAATGACAGCAGTTAAAGACAATGTTTATGAGAATTTTATCCCTCACAGTTAATGCGTCCATCTCTAGGAAGAGGGAGTGGGAACTGTTGTGCCATTTTTCATATGCAAGAATGTTTGTTGCTTCACATCTGTGACACACTGTGTACTTGTTCTGATTCATTTAATAACATTATTATTGTTTATTTATAAAGATAAACATGACAATTAACTTCCTTCTTGTTGTTTTTTGAAGTCCACTAATACATGTTGTGGAGTAACGCTAGATGAGTTTTTCTAAATGAATTATGAACTGGCAGTGATATGAGATTTGATACCTATGCATGCTGTACTGTTAGCTGTAGCTTAAATCATCACTAAATGGATTATTTCCTGCTGTAGGATTCCTCTGTTAACTTTACTGCCAACCAGCAGCGTCGTTAGCCCTGGGCATCCGGGGCTATAGCTGTGAGCTGCACTTTATCAGAGGCGCTGAAATTAATGTGTGTGGATTTGTGGTGAGGTTAATCACCTGATAGGCAGAGGAGGCATTATACATATTTCATATCAAAATCTATGTTTTGTCCCCCCCTCTTTCCTAATGTAAAGTTTTATTTGGCATTGCCTTTCTGGCTCAGGCGATTTCGGAGCTGGCTCATATAGGAGGCGGTTTACTAAGAGACCAGTCAATCACTCACTCACTCACACACTCCACATCAGTCGCGGACAAAATGTAGCTGATAGAAATGTTGAGGGAGGGAAAAAAAAGTTGCTCGAGGCCGGTGCAGCAGCATTTGTGCTGCTGTTACTTCTAGCTGAAGGCAGCAGTGATGATGTCTGCAGCAGGGGTGGGTACATCTAATGTAGGCCTACTCTTAATTTCACTACATTTTCCATTCATACCTTTTATAACTTAATCAGTCTGTAATCTGCATTTTGCTTCATTAACCGAAATGAGCTCATCCAGGCTGTGTATGTGCAGTTACGCAGTAAAGCGCTGGTCGGGCACTTGTCACAGTCACGGAGCTGGGCAGATGCAAACATTTAGAAAATCAGGCAAATATATTTTCAGACGATGTTTTCCTAACCATAACCAAGTGCTTTTGCTGCCTAAACCCAACCAAGTACTTTCGGTGCCTAAACCCAACCAAACTGCAACCGCTTCACATCGTCAACAAAGCCTCTGGCGCTTAACTTCCCATTTGGGTCACAGAATCTGAAAGATACTTTCACTTTCCATTAACGGCGCATTAAAAGCGTCTTTAGGCTCTGCAGAGCAAATGAAGACTAGCCTACACACTGTAAAATCTATGTCAGACGATCACTGCATTGATTGAGATATATTAAAAGTGTCCTGTTGTTGACTTTGGACATAAGCCTGTTACTTTTCTTTAATACACATCTGTTACTATTTGTTTTATAGCGATGTCAGACGGTGAGTCCATAAACAGAATGTCGCTGGGGAAACTAATCTTTTACTCAGCAGCTACCAGCTGTTATTTATTTTTGAGATGCACAGAGAAAGAGAGAGAGAGAGAGAGAGAGAGAGAATATGGTGGATAAAATAGTTCTGTCATGTTTTTACGCATGAGGCACAGCGTCCTCTGTATGTAGGTTTACCTGCTTCAACAACGAGCTGCTTTTGTATTACTGCCACAATAATTATCTGCGTTGTGAAGATTATTTAGATGCTTCAGGAATAATCACATTGTATTGGCAGCCTGTGCTACTGCAGGTTTGGTTGGCCATCTCCATAATAAAAGGAACAGGTAACAAAAGTTGGCTGGGCAGCAAAAGTGATATTTTAAAGTGATCTTATAAACACCTTCATGGAGATTTAAAAAGGAAAATAATTGTAGAAATAGAATTGTAGAAATAGCTGAATTACAGATAATCAGCTTCTAAACTGCATTTGAAGGAATATTTTAATGGGAAACTTAAAGAATATACTCATCAAGTTGCCTAGTCTAGACAGTCCATTTTTACTCTGATAGCCTATCTTGACCTTTTCTCATGTGAACACAAAACATGCAAGAATTAAATCCCCACACTATCATGGATAGTAGTTGAAGGGGTTGCAGAATCCGTGGTATGGATCCCTTCTACATGGTGCGGCACGCAGGTGGACCGCGGATTGATTGCAAAGTTTATGATGATTTATCCTGGAAACGTCAGAGAACCCAGTTAGATTCTGAATGTGCAGAACTTTGAACATGAGAAGAAAACCTGCTGAAACACAGGAGCTATTAAAGTCCAGGAGTTTATAACTGAATTAAAATTATTTATTTTATTATTGATGACGTAAAAAGGTGCCACATGCACATTTAAAGAGGTTAACTCAATCTGTCACGCCTGTGTGTGTGTTGTTTCAGCAGTGATGATATTAAAAGTTGATCTACAGGAGAAACATTTCTGAAAGCAACCCAGAATGCCTGATAGCTGCTCTGCATTATATTCTGTTACAGTTTTAGATTTTAAATTGTTTTATTATACCTTTATTAAACCAGAAAAAAACTCTTTTTCCAAGAGTGTCCTGGCCAAGGCAGCCAGTCGTACAATTGCACATTTAAGATGGGAATAAATCAGTTACAAGGTCATAAAATATCTATCAGCAACAAGGACGATCAAACATCAGTCATAACACTGAAGGCAGAATTGCCAGCCTTCAAGTCATTTAAAAGCAACCAGTGAAACCGGATCACAAAGATTCAGCCACCTGCTGCTACCTGAATTTTGTGTGTCCCTTACATAAATAATTTCCACAATAAATTGATGCAGAAAAGGCAGAAATACACCATACACCATAATGAAGGAAATTAAGTGTTTAACACTCACAATTTTACTGTTGCTTTAATGCTTTACAGACTTAACTTTGGGGTGGGGGGAGTGGGGGAATCAATTATTATGTGTAGACATGAAGTTTTATGGGCTGGGCTAAGCCCCCAATGTTTCAAGATCCTAAAAACGCCCCTGCTGCCATTTATTCTTTGCCAAAGCAGCCACAGTCATGTGGCTTTGTTGTTGCCTTCGGGTTGCTGACACTGTTTACTCACCCTTGACTTTATTTGCATCTAATAACAACACCCTTACTCACTGGACATCTGCAGTGTGTAAGAGTGAGCTTTGCTGGTTGTAATAGTATTTTATAATTTATTTTAAAAACATTATTTTTAAGGTTTTATGTTACGTTCAGATGCTTTCCACAGTATACAGCATGAATATCTATATGTACACTATGTATGAAGAACTGCTTCCCCTGTTGACTTCAGGATCACCTGGGCAGTGAGCAGGACTCCTTGGTGGGGAGGCCTCTGAGCTTCAAACAGGACCACCAGGCAGAGACGCAGCACCTCCGCTCTGTCCTGTGGAGCCTTGCCACCAAGCACCTCTGTCGCGGGGAATGGAAGATTCTGGCACAACACTGGGACTTCAGCGATGCACATATACGAGCTATAGAACAACAATGGACAGGTGAGTTATGCTGACCTCTGGAAAATAAAGTACAAATTACACAGACTGTATAAACTACTGCTTTTGCACACCTCCGCCGGTTGATAAAAAACAAATGCATTGTGCGGTATTTACTCATACTACACTGTAGCAACACGTCCACAGTTGGACAGCACTTTGTGTACAAAAATTTATATGAGACACAAATACACAGAAGTGCTAATAAACAGTATAAACTACATCTTTCACTCTTTCACTAACTGTTAATACTCACAGCAGCCATCTTGGATCACAAACTTGGGGCAGTGCGGTTCTCCCGACTTTCCAAGTTTGAAATCCGATTTAAGGGGGTGTTCCCTTTGAAATTTCCGACTTTGAACTCGGAAATTCCGGCTTCCCATGTCAAATGGAACGCACCAATAATCCTGGAGCTGTAGCCAGTGATCAAGTATCTTAGCTTAGCACAAAAACTGATAGCATGGGAAACAGCTAGCCTGGGCCTAGCCAAAGCCAGAAATGAGTTAGCTTTAAAGCTGTTGGTGTGAACGTGTTTGAGCTCTGGTGAGAGACAGGCTAGCTGTCTTCCCTCTTCTTCCAGTTTTTATGGTTAGCTCAACAAAACAAATCGACTCATGGCACTAGCTTCATTCTTGTAAAAAAAAAAAAAATAGGCATATTTCCCCCAAGTCTAGAACTTTCTATATGATTTATACCATGTCCAGGAATCATCACCTTATCGTAGTGGAGAGGTTTGCGTGCCCCGGTGAGCCTGGAGGCTGTGTTGTCTGGAGTCTAGTGCTCCTGGTAGGGTCTCCCAAGGCAAAGTGGTTCCAGGTGAGGGGCCAGACTGAGAATGGTTCATAAGGACGCCTGATTAAACAACAAGGAAGAGGAGGAGAGACCCTGCCCAGAGGATGCCCGGGGCCCCCGTCTGGAGCCAGGTCCAGAGGGAGGGCTCACTGGCAAGCGCCTGGTGGCCAGGTTTGCCACGGAGCCCGGCCGGTCATAGTCCGAAAAAGCAACGTGGCAGTGCCCTCTCCATCCTTTGGACCCACAATCCATCGGAACATGGGTGCCACATGGGTGGCAGTGAATGTCAGGGGCCTCGACGGACCAGACCCCGGCGGGAGAGGCTGGCTCTGGGGACGTGGAACGTCACCTCTCTGTTGGGGAAGGAGCCGGAACTTGTGCGGGAGATGGAGCGTACCAGTTAGATCTGGTGGGACTGACCTCCATGCACAGTCTCGGTTCTGGAACCGTACTCCTTGATAGGGGATGGATCCTATTCTTCTCTGGAGTTGCTCGAGGTATGAAGCGCCAGGCGGGTGTGGGGATACTCACAAGTCCCCGGCTGAGCGCCGCTACGTTGACCTTTACTCCGGTGAACGAGAGGGTCGCCTCCCTACGCCTTCGGGTAGCGGGGGGGAAAACTCTGACTGTTGTTTGTGCTTATGCACCAAACAGCAGTTCAGAGTGTTCGGCCTTCTTGGAGATCCTGAATGGAGTTCTGTATGGGGCTCCAGTAGGGGACTCCATATTTCTGCTGGGAGACTTCAACGCGCATGTGGGCAATGATGGAGATCGGGAGGAACGGCCTCCCTGATCTGAACCCGAGTGGGTGTTTGTTATTAGACTTCTGTGCTAGTCATGGATTGTCTATATGTTCAAAAATAAGGATGCTCATAAGTGTATGTGGTACCAGAGCACCCTAGGCCAAAGATCGACGATCGATTTTGTAATTGTTTCATCTGATTTCTGGAGGAGGCCCCTGTCCGTGAGATCTTCAACTCAACCGCAGTGGGAGGCTGTGGTCTCAAGGTCTTAGGTGCCTCAAAGGATGGTAACCCTCAAACACCGTGGTGGACACCGGTGGTCAGGGAAGCCGTCCAACTAAAGGAGGAGGCCTTCCGGGATTTGTTGTCTCGGAGGACTCCGGAGGCGGATGCAAGGTACCGACGGGCCCGAAGGGCTGCAACATCTGCTGTGTCAGATGCAAAGCAGCGGGTGTGGGAGAAGTTCGGAGAAGACATGGAGAAGGACTTTCGGTCGGCACCAAAGTGCTTCTGGAGAACTGTCCGCCATCTCAGGAGGGGGAAGCGGGGAACCGTCCAAGCTGTGTAAATTAAGGATGGGACCCTGTTGACCTCAACTGGGGGGGTAATTGGGCGGTGGAAGGAATGCTTTGAGGAACTCCTAAATCCGACTGACACGCCCTCTCTAGTAGAGGCAGAGCTGGAGGCTGATGGGGGTTTCTCGTCAATTTCCCTGGAGGAAGTCACTGAGGTAGTCAAACAACTCCACAGTGGCAAAGCCCCAGGGATTGATGAGATCCACCCAGAAATGCTAAAAGCTTCGGGTGTGGAGGGGCTGTCTTGGATGACACGTCTCTTTAACATTGCGTGGAAGTCGGGTACAGTGCCCAAGGAGTGGCAGACTGGGGTGGTGGTTCCCCTGTGCCAATCGAAGAGGAACAATGCGGTTTTCGTCCCAGTCGTGGAACAACTGACCAGCTCTTTACTCTCACAAAGATCCTGGAGTGGGCTTGGGAGTATGCCCATCCAGTCTACATGTGCTTTGTAGATCTGGAGAAGGCGTATGACCGGGTCCCCCGGGAGATACTGTGGGAGGTGCTGTGGGAGTATGGGGTAAGGGGGGCCCTTCTCAGGGCTATCCAAAACCCTGTACATCCAAAGCGAGAGCTGTGTCCGAGTACTTGGCAGTAAGTCGGACTCTTTCCAGGTGAAGGTTGGCCTTCGCTAGGGCTGCGCTTTGTCACCAATCCTGTTTGTGATATTCATGGACAGGATATCGAGGCGTAGTCGACGCGAGGAGGGGTTGCGGTTCGGTGAGCTTGGGATCTCGTCACTGCTTTTTGCGGATGATGTGGTCCTGATGGCATCATCGGTGGATCGGTTCGCAGCCGAGTGCGAAGCGGTTGGGATGAGGATTAGCACCTCTAAATCTGTGGCCATGGTTCTCAGCAGGAGTGCCAACTCCAGGTAGGGAATGAGTCCTTATCCCAAGTGAAGGAGTTCAAGTACCTCGGGGTCTTGTTCACGAGTGAGGGGAGATTGGAGCAGGAGATTGGCCAGAGAATCGGAGCAGCGGGGGCGGTATTGCACTCGCTTTACCGCAACGTTGTGACGAAAATTTACCGGTCAATTTTCGTTCCTACCCTCACCTATGGTCATGAAAGCTGGGTCATGACCTGACATGAAAGAACGAGATCGCGGGTACAAGCGACCGAAATGGGTTTCCTCAGGTGGGTGGCTGGTGTCTCCCTTAGAGATAGGGTGAGAAGCTCGGCCATCCGCGAGGAGCTCAGAGTAGAGCCGTTGCCCCTTTGCGTTGAAAGGAGCCAGTTGAGGTGGTTTGGGCATCTGGTAAGGATGCCTCCTGGACGCCTCCCTAGGGAGGTGTTCCAGGCACGTCCAGCTGGGAGGAGGCCTCGGGCAAGACCCAGGACTAGGTGGAGAGATTATATCTCCACACTGGCCTGGGAACGCACCCAGTCAGAGCCAGTTCATTAATGTGGCTCGGGAAAGAGAAGTTTGGGATCCCCTGCTGGAGCTGCTGCCCCCGCTACCCAACCCTGGATAAGCGGATGAAGATGGATGGATGGATGGATTATACCATGTCCATGCCAATTCTGATAAATTTGAAATCATGTCGTCCAGCAAACTCTGTGGCGGTTGTTGGGTTCTTGTCCTTGTGGCTGATCTAGTGACTTCTACTACTAGTGACTCCTACGCTCATCTTAACTTGGACTTTAGATTGATATTGGTATACAGTATATTATAATTCTGAATTACGCCTCTAGGTACGAAAAGCTTCAAGGAGCATGGTCACCGAATGCTGTTAATCTGGCTTCATGGAGTCGTGGTGGCGGGGGAGAACCCGATCAAAGGCCTCTACGAGGGGCTGGTGGAAATCTCACGGACAGACTTGGCAGGTGAGCCCATCAAATTATTGTTTGTATTCTTGTGTAACTGTCTATCAGTGCTATATGGAGCTCCGCAAGGTTACATAGGGAATTTATTTTGTTGCATACTTTTGCGCTCTCTCGCAATACGTTTCAGGATTCCCTCTGATCCATTGAGCTGATTATGTAATTGTGGTTAAAACAGATCCCTGATCAACTGCTGCTGCGTTGTATAAAAGTTACTGTATTCCTGAACTCTTGTGATGTATTGATGACGCAGTTGTCAAATCTGATGTGTGAAGGTGGTTTTGAGGAATAAAATAAAAATTATTGCGAGGGAACGCGAAAGACTGGCCTGTTTTGTGCTTGTCCATTTCCTGTAAGGTATAGTCTGTCAGGTGGTGGGTCTGGAATGTGTAGGTGCATGATGTCTCCTTGTTGTTTTTAATCAGAGTGTATCCGGCAGAAGGCAAACGCAGAGACCAGCTCTCCCAGAATGTGCTCTGCAATGTGATCAACGCTGTGAGAGACTGCAAAGGCAACACAACAGATCCAAATATTTAACTGTAAATGCCCAGAACTGAGACCATGAAAACACTTTTGTATTTTCCATGGCATGACCTGTTTACATATTAACACAGGGAATATACTGTGATTGTTTTGAATTTGGTTCACAGATCATTTGTTTTCTTTTAGAAGTGGGGAAAATGCCTAGTGAAACATGACAAAATAAGTTTTTTTTTCTGTTGACACTACTCATACTGTACTGTATCCCTGTAAACAAAGGGCTTTTATTAGCACATTATGACTACTTGTCATTCAGTATAATAAATGTTAAATGGTAAATGGACTGCACTTCTTTAGCTCCTTTCTCGTCAAGGCGTTTTACAATACATGTCACATTCACCCATTCATACACTGATGGCAGAGGCTGCCATGCAAGGTACCAACCGCTCATCAGAAAGGAACTAACATTTAAACAAACACTCACACACCAATGGCACAGCCACCCAAGACACTTCGACGCTTCTGTCACTTTGAGCCGGGAATCGAACCACGACCTTCTGGTTACCTGAGCTCTACCTCCTATGACACAGCCAATGTAATGTAACGCTTCCTCCTGCAATGTCTGTCAAAGTTATTCTTTCTTTAAAGCTTCATTCAGTGATGGATGGGGATGTAAGGTTTCAAAACACACTCAGAAAGGACTGTATTAAAGTGTATTCAGATCAGAATGAGAAAGGAGTTCTTTTCCTTGCCGACTGAATTGTTTTTGTATTCCACATTTATTTGGCCAAGAAACATTGTCAGTGGCTAGAAACCGTTTTATTTACACAATCCAACCCAGAGTACACATGTAACTAAAATGAAAACAACAACTAAATAGCAGACCTGGCTTAACAGAGGAAAACTCAACTCAGCTCACTTTAAAGGTACAATGTTTCCACCTTTTGTATTCCTTGTCTAAAAAAATAGGGGGGAGCATATCATATATCAGTCGGTCATAACTGCTGCTAACTGTATTGTTTCCACAAATTTTTCATAAAGCCTCATTTACCACAGTGTTCATCAGTGACACCTAGTGGAAAAAAATAATTGAGACCATCATTTACATCATGCCACAGTGATGGATAGATGGATAGGTAGGTAGACTTTAGTTCACATGTCTTTTGCCCTGTCTGAAAATTAAAAAAGTTGTTATTGTCAGCAACAATTCAGAAAGTCAGTAAAGAGAAGACATGGAAAAGGATTATTTAAAATAAAACAAAAGTAAACAGAGCCAAATCTTGCCAGAGTGTTTGGCAGGTAGATGACCTTTAGCCATCTGACTGCCTTAGTGGGCTGAAGACACCCAGCCAAGATACGTCTTCAAGCAGGTAGCCATGTTGTAATGGAGATCCAAATCCCAGCAGCATGTGTATGGAAAACGGATACAAGGTTTTAAAGCTTGTGTCCAGCATGGTCGCTATGACCATCACACTTAGTGTTTCTAGTTCTAGTTCTAAACTTTCCCTTACACATCTGACCAGGTTTTTAGTTGTTATGTCTGTCGTCAGTGTTCAAATTACACCGTGGCTTTCGGGGAACCCCGTTTTTGTGGGTGGGAGGGTACTTCAAACATACAAGTGCATACATGAATCAATACATTTCAATTCATAGAAACAACATTCAGCCTGGGGCAACAAAGAAAGTGAAAGATGATTCACCATCGCCTCTGGCTTGGTCACTTGACTTGATTCATTTGACAGAGAACCAAGTCATGTGTAATAACTGGGAGGATGAAACTGTATTCTGTTCTAGATAACTGGGTTAAACATGGCGCCCCTTCACAGGTGTGTAAAATGTTACAAGAAATAGGAAGCATGACCAGAATTAAAACCCAGCTCATAAAAACAAAAGTTAAGGAATTGTATTTGTGTATATTAGAATATGTTTATTGTTTCTGCTTTGTTCATATTTAGCAATCCACTAGACACATGATGCACTTAACAAAGTCGTACATATTAAATGTGAACAGGAATCAGACTTCAGCACTGCATTCTTTTATTATGTTACTGGGGGCACAGTGTTTTGAGAGGACTGTAGAGATTATATATGTATTTCTACCCAACAGATTTTTTTGGGCCACTCAAGATAATAGCATTGTAATGCCAGGTGTAAATAAGATTAATGTTGTATAAAATAATATTTGCATGCAAGTACTTTAATAAAGTAATACCACCAGTTTTTTGTATGACAAATGGCATGCTTTTATAGCACTGTACTGTATTGTGGTATGCCAATGTAATGCTGAATTTCTCTGTTGAAATATCAACTATCAAAAACAGGATGAGCATGTTTAGAGTTTTGTTGTCAAGAAGCTAAATTATATGTGTAGGTATGGTATGAATAGAAGTTGTGTTTGCATGAGTAGAAGACATTTTTTCTGTGCAGAAAGTCACCTTTAAAAAGCCTGGCTGGTCCACTAACTCCTTATGAAATAAGTGATTATTACATAGAGATGATGATTTTTCCAAATCAATGCAGCAACTGAACTTGTCAGCACTAATACAAAGTGCTTTTATATATTTTATGTATAAATGTTCAAAGCAACTATGTACATGTTCATTAGATCCATAAAAACTCAGCTTTGAAAACAAATGTCCACATTGCAATTTTCTCTTACAAACCTGGACCATCAGCTACATTCACTAACAAACAGAAATAGCCTGAAAACAACAATCTACTGTTGATCGTATTCCAGCATTTGAAGATACACAACTCAAAGATACTCATTTAAGGTAGCTTGGTCAGTTGCTCCAAGTTTGAAGGAAACATCATGCCATGAACAATTTCAAGCTTCCTCTTGTACTCTTGCTTGACTGAGACTCAAACTATTATGGCTTTAAAGTCAACAATGTTCCAAATTACACACACATGCACATTACATTACAGAGGGCCATGGCCAGATTAACCTGGACGGGACTAAAGTTTCTGGTGTGCCCCTCTTGACCCAAATGTTTCCCACCTTCTAAACATTGGGTACGTAGTACCTCCAAGTTCCCATCCAGTAAAGAATGCATGGCAAATGATTTTCTCAGAAACCACCTGATACTCCTGATATGTTGGAATAACCTGGCCCCAAGTTTTCTGTGCATTCATTTGTGGTAGTTCAATTATATATATATTATATACTTTAATTCAATTCAATTATATATATATTATATACTTTATTAAGGAATGTATGCCATGTGAGCACTAAACAGTTTGAAATACGTTCTTAAAACTAACTATTTTTTCCAAAGGGTCCCTACACGTGCTGAGGTCACAATGCAGATTTGTCTTTGTTGATATTGTACTTCAGGTGGACACATTTTCTTACAGATGTGCAATGACTCAAACTACAAAAAAACTAACTCAAACCTAGACAACTTGTGTCTTTTCGGGTCCCTGAGTGTATAGTGTACTTGTCCTCCAGCTGTTAATGCAGCCTTGCACGGGGTGTTTTGGTTGCCATCTCCTGGAAATGTTATGGTCTTTAATGTTTATCCCCTTAAAAACTGACTTGATGGCTCTAGGGGAGGAAGTTGAGGTCAGATTTAGTTGGGTAGATTTTAACGACGGTCTTTGAATTAGAGAGGTGGGGGTGTGGTGTGGGTTTATTGTGGGTTCCAGCATATGTTGGGGTTGAGGGGAATGAGGATGTGGATGAAGCTGCTAGGGCAAGTTTAGTTAGAGAAAAGGTGGAAGTGGAGGTGCCTTCTGACAGACTGGAGTGTTGTAGCATCATAAAGGAAAGACTGACCCAACAATGGCAGCATGAGTGGAGTGAAGACAACAGAGGGAGAAAGTTTTATGACATATCATCAATTAATCGTGGGAATACAATGATCTTGCCTCGGATGGATCAGATTATGTTGGCTAGAACATTGCGGGTTGGGAAGTGGTCTGTCTCTGGTGGGGAAACACAGGGATGGCAAGTGTTGAGACTCAGGAGTACAGCAGTCCTTCAAACACATCATCATGCACTGTCAGTATGCTGAGGAAAGGAGCCTGTTCATTCATGGGTGTAAACCGAGTTGGGAATTTAAATATTGTCTTTTGGGTGATGGTCCATATCAAAAAGAGAGAGCATTGGAACTAATCAAGGACTAACTATACTTTGGTTCAGGAGTTTGGACGTAGACTGTACGCATCACCGGTGGGAGGCAGCAATGCACTAACCAATGCCTAGTCTGCCGGAAAGGAACAGAAGAAGAAAAAGAACGTCGCTGCGTCATGCGTGCACCATGTTAGCCGCATTGCATTCTGGTTCTTGTTGTCCGTTTTGATCATTCTCTATTGCCATTGTCATCTTCATAGCTGCCGAGCTCGCCCTCTGCGCCGTTATGTCGTCTTTGGGCAGCACTGCCTCACAGACAGCTGAAAATGGAAACGGAGGTTTGTTACTTAGCTGAAACACTGCAGACAGACGCCGAGTCCGCTACGTTTGTACCCACAGCGCCTAACGCCACCGACAGTTAGCTATGTGCCAGCTAGCAAGTTACTGACGTTATGTTCACCACTGCTAACGTTGCCTGTAACATAGCTAAATAGTTGAATGCTCGGCGTTTTATACAGTTGTGTTTGTCCATTTCAGGAAACAAGAGAACTCCGTGTCCGTTGCACGGTTGCACGCGGGTCTACGCAGAGGTGGGCGCTCTGGAGAGCCACATCAAGGACCACGAGCTCTCAGCTCAGTCTCTTCCTGGTGAGCTCCCAGTTCAGAAGTACCTGTGTGGGCATTTTCACCAGTCACCGGGCTGGACCAATTCAGATAAGGTGGCACATTGTCCAGCTGTGAGCTGACAGCTGTGCTCAGCCTGATGTCTGGTCCTAGAATACAGAAGCCAGAGTTACAGCACCCTGACAGGTTTTAAAGGGCAGGTTTGGATTTGACAGGATAGTTACACACATTGTTATTATGTATGTCTTTGTTACGTGTGCATTTACTGTCAAACACCTGTTAAAGGACACTTACATAGCTTTCTTTAATAACTGAAAGGATAGTCTTTCATTGTGATGTGAATTGTCCATGGCACGTGTCCTCTGCTGGACAACTCTCAGATGCAGTCCACCTCTTTAACCTTACTTAGTTTCTCTGCTGTGATTTGATTTTATTCATTTGAATCATTGCACTTTTAAAAATAAATTATATCTGCGTTATTGTACAGAGAGGGACGCAGAATAACAGCATGGCCGGCTGTAAAGTTGTCTGAAAATCAAACTACAAACTAAACGTAAATGTGACGGACATAATATAGACAAAATTAAATTAAGTTATGTAAGACTTTGTAAAATTGGCCGATGGTATAACTTCTGACAGCAGCTGTCAACGCGGAGCTCGAGCAAAGCTCATAAAGATAGCACAGCCTCAGACATTTCAGGAAGTAGTTTTATTAGTGAAAAATAAAGTCCAGTCTGGCTGTAATGTTGTGTTTTGGTGTGATTTGGGTTCGAGGTGAGGGGGGGGGAGGTTATGAGGGAAGCTGTAGCATCACACCGTCTGTCCTCTCCTCAGGAAAGGTCTTGCTCTGCTCCTCGGTCGGCTGCAGTGGTTCCTTCCCCAACATGCAGAAACTCATGGAGCATATGAGGCATCATCACAAACCCAACATATTCTTCCTGTGAGTTGCTCTTTACTTGGCTGTCCGTGCACTCAGCGGACATGTTTGGAGATGTAATGTTGCTATTTTCTTCTGAAGGTGTGAGAGCTGTCGCACAAAGCTGCGATCCTACCGAGGCCTCCTGACTCACCTGCACACTTGTTCCAAAGTGCCACGGGGGAAGACAAAGCAGACTGAACCGGCGCCCCCTCCGCCTGCTGCTGTGACCAACCAAAACATCACCCCCACGGCCATGGACCAGGACCCCCCACGGCTGGACTCAATGTCTACACCCCAGCAACTACCCTCTCAAATCCCAAACCCAGACGGTTCCTTCCCTGCCGATGTTCCTCAGCCAGACTCTGCTGCCCCTCCTCTCCTCGGCCCCCCGTTCTTGTCTGACCTGACCCCCCCTCCCCAGCTTGCTCCTCAACAGCTCACAGAGGCAGCTCCCCAGCTTCAGCTCAGCAATGAAGCCTCCGATCTGCCTCCATCTCTGAACCTGGATGGCCCAGCAGGAGCTCCTGTCCTCCCCGAGGGCCAAGGTGAGCACCAGACCCATATCAGGTCTCCTCAGTCGGTCCACCCTGCTCCAGCATTGGGTCCTTCTGCTCCAGGTTCCTCAGCTGTCTGGAAGAAGAATCAAGGTGAGCTCCTCACCTCCTCTCACTAAAGCGCACAGCTGCAGCCTGTCAGATGTGGCTACGCGTTTACTTCCACAGTGCTCAAAGTGCCCAAAGCTGCAGACACAAACTCAGGCTACCTCCATTCGATTTCCTCTGTATAGGCATCCATGTGACAAAGACCATAAGATTAGAGATGCACGATATATTGGTGTCCGTTATATTAGAATATTGAATTATTGTTATGGAATTCCAGCCAATAGTTCCGTTCGATACTGCAGAACTTTGGTTTTCATATGTTGCACCTGCCAATGTGGTCGCACGTTTGAGTCAGATGTTACGTTGAATGAAAATGGTACGTTCTGTCTAGCTATGTAAACAAGGAGGAGCGTTGACTATGCGAGAGTAGCCTCCGTCAGACCCACTTATTACTGTCCGTTTGGTGGGAACAAATCATCAGTAATCAAGTAATAACTTATTTAATTGGTTTGATAGGTCATGAAACATTGTGAAATTTGAATGTGCAGTTCCTTTTTTTAGACTTTAATTAGTCCTTTCATCCATTAGGTATGGCCTGCAACAGACGCATCCTTTGGGAGCACACTAAAGGGCGCTACACATGTATCCAGTGTGGCTACACGGTAACCAACCGTAAGGACATGACTCAACACATCAACACTCAACACAGCGGCAACAAACCTGCAGAAGACACAGGAAGCTCGGCCACTAGCTCATAGTGTGGGAGCAGGAGCACTCATTTACTGAACAAGATGCATTTTAGAAGCAAACATCCTCAGGATTTCATCTGTTGATGTTTCTGTCAGGGATTTAACCAAACGCTGAGTGATGGTTCATGTGGAACACCTTTACTCTGGGTGAAGTGCAGAGCAGTGAGTGAGCAATGTGTTTTTGCATATTGCTCCCAGGCACACGTACAAAGACTTTTCATTAAATATCAGACAATTTGGACAAGTGTGTGTATAGAATGATTTTGTGTCCAACAAACCTTTGTTCTGTAGACATGTCTGATAGTTATTTTGTGACCTTGCCTGAACGTTTGTGATACCTTAATAAATTAATGACTAGTTAGCTGTCCTCTCTTTAGTCTTCCCCTGTCCAAGTGGATCAGTGACCAGATATCTTATCCGGACATCTGATTGAGTATTTAACTGTTTGAGCTGAGATATAGCTGGTGACATAGCCTCCCACTCAAGCTAGCCATCATCAGTAGTGAGTCACCAGCATCCTTTAGCCGTTTACCACACTAACTAACATCAGTGAATATTCAGGGATCTTTTGTGCCAAATCAGACTTGGAATTGTGTTTATTTTATAACCTACAGCTACATTTCTGTTCCTCTCATGTGACAGCACAATCCTTTCCCCCAAAAGGGGCATGGCCTTGCAGGATCCTTTTTCCTTTTGATGTGAGTTACTAAGTGCATGTAGCATTTCACAAACTCTACTACTCTCAAATTCCACAACAAACACCTTTTACAAGAAAGACCAGGTCAAAAAAAGCTGTTTTTTATTTGGGTCAGTCAGAATGAGTTGATACAAGCACTTGACTGTTAGAAGGTTTTGGTCAGCTCAGGTAAACCTCCATGCCCCCGTACATCATACATGCTCCTGGACAACCACCTCCTCTGACTCCTTTCCCTCATTTTCATTAGCATTACACGCCCGCCAAGCAATGAGCTTCACAATAATTAATACATCAAGACAATACCACATGACAAGAGGTCCCACTTTAACATGTGACTTACTCGACATTACCACATGCAGACTGAAGTTCTGTTTTCAACAAACAAATCCCATCACGGGTTTGAAGGGGAGTCACTGTCTCTATAAAAAAAAACATGAGGGAGGGCGACGCTTTCACATTGGTCTGTCAGAATTATTCAAACGGGCTGTTTGACAGCGTGAGCCGTCCTCCCATCAGTTTTTGTACACGTGGGTTTTCAAAAGAAAAATATCCATTTACATTCCATCTCATTGTTCTACAACCCTCCAGTTTCAATCTGTTAAATTTCTGTTAATACAAAACCTGCTGGAAATGAACTAGGAACCAATAGTTTTTCCTTCACATGACAGCAGGTTGTTGAGGGAAGAAATAAACTCATAGTAAACAAGTGCATACAAAAAAAGATTAAATGCCCACTGTCCAACCCCCAGATCAGGCAATGTTGACTTTTTTTTTGTTGTTTTATTATCACAACTTTGTTCAGCTCAGTTCTCTTGAGGCTTTAAAAAAATCTCTTCTGGTCAACTGCGTACATCTTTCCTGCTGGAAGTTTACGGAAAAATAAACTGTTGCCTCTGCTCATGTTGCCCTGGGATGAAGAGAAAAAAGAAGTGTTTAGTAGTGGCTGGTGAAGTTTGAATTTAGAAAACAAACTGAACTGAGGTGTTCAAATTCAAAGTGGACAGTCTATAATAGAGCTGCAATGATTAGTCAATTAAGTGATTAGTTGTCAACTATTAAATTAATCGCTATTAATTTATTACTATTTTGATAATCCAATAATCAAAATTAAGAATTTTTTCTCTTTATTTTGATTCTTTCCTCTATGACAGTAAACTGAATGTATTTGGGTTGAGGACAAAAGAAAACATTTGAGGATGTCACCTTGGGCTTTGGACCTAACAAGCTAATCGATTAATCGAGAAAATAATAGACTAATTGATAATGAAAATAATCGTTAGTTGCAGCCCTAGTCTATAAACAGCAGAATTTAATGGAGGCTGCCTTGTGGTCCAGCAGAGAGCTTAAAATTCACATTGCATACACTGTTGACCCATCAGTAAACTGACCTAATAAAAACAGTAACAGGCGAAGTTGTGCTGATAGGATAATCACAACACAGTTCAAAATTGACTTTGTGAAAAAGTGACAGCCCTTATTACATGTACTGCTCAAAGATGACTACAGTGGTTCCATTTATTAATTCAATAACAGAAATGAGGTGAAGATGTAAATTATTGAGTACACTATATAAAATATACATGTTGACACGCGTGTTTGGTATGAGATGGATTTACCTCTCTGCTTAGATGCTTCCAGCAGTCCAGCCAGGTGGGGTATACTGATGCATAGGGAGGCAGGCCTCCGGCGAGCCTGCGAGGACAGTGAAAATATGAGTCTGCTTGATCCAACACTCCAGAGGATTTACAACAGCAAATAAACAAAAAACTCACCCGCAGTTGTTGACGGCCATGAGGTTTGACACCAAAACAAAAGGGTATGTGAGCATACTGGCAAAGAACTGGGAGAAAAGAGCAGAGGAGGAACACGATCAAACTACCAACAGATGAGCTGGTGTACTGCTGATGTGGACGGCCACGTGTGTCAGACTCACCCCTGTCACAGCCTGAGAGCAGTTCTTGATTTCTCCTGTGTGACTCATCTGTACAGAAGAACAGATTAACAGTGTTAATTCTGTATGCGAGTCTGGACTGAAGACCGTTCAACAAAAAACCCTCAGCATGACATCGTTCTGTCGGTCAGAATTTTGGTGACACAACCAGGGGTCTCCTTTATAAACAGTGCGTTCGTACAAAATGGGGCTGGAAACATGCGTTCACTGCTTCCCAAGCAAGGTTGTGATCTCTAAAAAAAAAACAAACTTGATGGGAGAATGTGAGGTCCTCCACGCAAACTCAGACATGCGTACGAACAGAAACTGGAGAAATGAGAATTTACTTTTAATAAATACTACTAGATCTGTCAGTGTGCCGCTTATGTCACATAAAACAAGTCATACCTCATCGGCAGCCTTGTTTAGTGAGTGGACAGTGCGTTTTGTTTACTCTCCTTTTAAATGAGGGAATTCAAATTATGTACCTGGGTCATCCAGTGCACCTTGCATATCTGTGTCCCCCGCTGCGTGTGCGCGGTTTACCCACCAAACAACATGCTTCAGCTTTACCAAAACAAACATCAGTGTCACACTGTGTTAAATTTATTTTTGTAGCTTTTCTGTCAGAATTTGCTGTCCTATGTACACGTATTAATATTAATGAGGGGCGTTTCACCGACCATCCATAGGCAACTATGGGCGTTTGAAGGGTTGGACAAGGAGCTCACTCACATACGCTACAATTCAAGCTGATTGTGATTTATAAAGGGAAATCGGAATAGGATTTTATAAATGGGAATATTTTTGTGCGTACACACTTCCTGTGTTTTGAACATACACAACCTTTAGGAGCCTTTTCTACGTACAGTTTTATAAATGAGACTCATGGGCTGTAGTTTCTGCAGCAGAGACACTTGGGTTTTGATTTAGATTACAGCTTAAAAATTGAAATAATATTATATTCGACAGTCCATGTCTCTCCTTCACCAGACTCCTGGACTGATCCAGTAGCAGTTTCTGTCTTTTCTCTCTTAACTTTTCCATCCTAGGTTTCCTCCTCTGTAGCAGGGCGTCTATTTGTATTGAATCTAACGATATGTATGCACAGCATGTTTGTTAACATAGATATTCTTTGCATTATACTGATCCTTGGTGTAGGCCTGACCCCAAATAGTCGACGAGTCGATGCTTCAATGGGCGGAGCCTGATTCAACAGTCAATCTCACAGTCGAAGGTTCATGCCATTTGGGGGTGCTCAACGTCTGATTTTACATAGAACTACCAGTTTTCTCCCAATAAGTTAGTATACAGCCTATTACAATATACATATTTAAAATTGTATCTAAATCTAAAATTGTAACCCTAATCCTGGGTCGTCAGTTCGCATGTGTGTAGTAGCAGAAGAGGAAGACTTGCTGAAGAGACGGAGGCCCAGCTTCACTGGTGTTTTACCGAGTTAGGGACTTTCAGATAATTCATCACCGTTGATGAACCCCACAAAGAATATTATATCGTTTTTAAACAGCCAGCCGGCTACTAGTAGACCCGTGAGGAACTGCAATGTGCATGTAGTTGTCTGCGGCATGGAATGCACGGTAAACTCTGAACAAGAGCGGTGAATGGCAGGCAAAAGAAAGAAAGAAAGGGGTCTTCAAAAAAGCCTCAGTTTAGCTGGAAATTCAGTTTTTATTTAGTGTAAGTTGAATAGAGACTGCAGCTCTGCAGCTTCTCAAGGTTAAAGCAGAGCTACCATGTGTAACACCCCCACCAGCTCACAAACGTTGTGCACAAAAGCACACATGATTCGACAATAGGCAGGACATGACGATTCGGGGACAGCCCTACCTTGGTGTCAGTTTTATGTAAATATTTATGACTTTATGTGGTCTTGGCCACATCCAGTTGGTATCTTATTACCTGCAGCAAGAAAAGTATACGAGGCAACTAGTAAATGTTTGGCCCATCAACACAGTTTAACTCTGAAAACCCTACAGAGTTGCTGTCTGGTAGCAATCCAGTTTGGCTGGCTATGCAGAGGCTCGTTCTGGTGCCAGACTAGCAGCTTGACAGAAGTTGTTAACAGCTGCTCCATCGATGCAGGCCTGGGAGCTGCTCATTTTTGCTATGGAAGTGATGCATCTTGCCTCTACATGATCTTTGTTGGGAGTTGCACATGCTCAGTTCCTAGTTAAGGACTACTAGCCAATCAGAAGCAGAGAGGGGCGGGTCACCGAGAAGCCGGTAAACACGGCTTCGGTTCAGCTGTGTTCCCCTTACCAGCTTAGCAACATGGACTGGAGCAAGGGTTTCAGAGTGATGAGTTATTAATCTGTAACAAAAGTATCTTTGGGCAGGTGGGCCAGCCAATCATTTCATTCAGACCAATATTAAATAACTGGCTGTATTTATTACAGTACTGCGACAGCCAGATAGCTGATTTTTGTGTCGAGCATTTGATTTATTGATTGCTGTCGGGATGTGAAGAATAATTTCAACAAAAATAAATAAATTGCCTAACCCAGCTTTAACATGAACCATCACACGTGAAGAATTTCTTGAAATGTGCTTGCCTACTCTGAATAATCATGCACAGCACGAGTGGGTTAATCACTCTGTGTTAACAGTATACAGAAGTCCTGTAAGTAAGTGTAAATGTTTTTTTCTGAATTTCAGGCGGGTAAACAGCATTTCTGTATATTCACTCTCCACACAACCTGGCAGTAAATGTTGCCTGTAAGGTGGATTTCGGGGCAATTAAGTCCTTAAACCACTCTGGTACAACCATAAAAAGCCCTTGACTGGACTGAGCAGTGTAAAAGAAGTGGCATACCGAGTCGTCAATGGCGTATGTATTGATGAGGTGAGCCAGCAGGTTACAAATCCACAGAGACAGGACATCACCGAGCAGGCGAGGAATCAAACCACTGAAAAAAAGATAACATTAAAATGTCTGATTAAAACATCTTGAATAAGAGGGAACATAATCACCACACTGGATGTAACCACCAGGGGTTTCAAAGTCTGACATTTTTAATTGAAACAATTCATAGTGTGTACTGTGCACATACAGCACTAAGGCAACACTATACTGGGGCATTTTGCTTTTAAAGGGATGAAAACACAGACAGCTAAATGATTTAAAGCTAACAATCATGGCAGTACCCCAAACACATGGTGCATTAAAGAGAAAAAGAAAGACAAGGAAAGTCAGACTTACGCAAAGAAGCCCAGTATGCCTTCTTCTCTGTAGACCGTGACGATGGAGTCAAACACCCCACTGAGAACAGAAGAAAACAGACATTTGTAAGTTTTTAACTATTGTCATGGCTCTGCTCATTGAGGTTTGTGTCTAAAACATTTAAACTGTACCTGTATTTTGTTTCCCTCCCAATAAACTGGACCATACATCGCAAAGTAATCACTGAAAAACAAGTTGAGGAAAACATACTTGACATGCAAACTAGTGTCTCCAGATTTACCAGATCCATACACCATTACAGTTTAAATGCATCACAACTGAAAGCACTTCAAAGCTCCAACACAACCTCCAGAAGTATCACATGCATAATGTTGTAAACGTTCACCAGTTAAAGCCATCAGAAAGATTTGAGCAGCTGCTGACATTTGTGACGTACCGTGAAAGGGGTGTGTGACAATGGTGGCACAGGAACGGGCTATCATCTCTTTGGTTGTCTGTGGAAAAGACCAAACAAATAGACTGAGATGTTGTATAAGACGTCATATGCATGTCCATACATCACTTATATCTAGGGCTGAAAGGATTCATCGAGAAACTGGAATGACTCGATTACTAAAAAGTCTAGCAAGGGTAAGGCACAACAAGTTGTAAATGTAGAACAGTGTGTTTGTTGCCACTTTGCTTAGTCCGTGAGTCTGGGTTGTAATGTTACAGTGTTACTAAAATAATCGATAGCCGTCATACTTACATACATACAAATAAGCAGACATGACCATTTAATAGGCTATATGCTGAGACTGGTTTCTAAACATATGCCTGGTTTGGTAAACATTGACAGATACAACAGAATTTCTTTTTAACATATTTAACAGTGGAGTTTTGTATAATACCTCATTCAAATGAAATAAATGACATTTAGTAGAGGATAAATATTATTTAAAATGTGTCAAAAAGATACCTATGCATACCTTTAGTTTTATATACAACAGAAGATATTTTTTATTTACAAGTAACAAAATAAAAGAAGCTAATTTTAAGTTTCTTTGCTTATTTTCTTACTCAGTAAAGACGCACAAGGTATAGAAAGATAATCCTCCAAATCACACAAGATGTAAAAGCAAAGAAGGAACATTTATGCATCTTTTTTGAAAGTGTGAGAAGTTATGTTGTTTTAGAGTTTTCTTGTAAACAAAACTTAAGTTTGTTAGATTAAATATTTTACCACCAAAGCACATTATGTGTATCCTTGAGGTCTAACAAACAGGTTGGATACTCGCTATTTATCTGTCCCTCTGAAACTTTACTGTTTTGTCACTCACTCCGCTCTTATAGTGTCGTTTCCAGCTGCCACAGCAGCTGTTTTCAGAGAAACATCTGTAAAAACCACGGCACTGAGCTAAATAAGAGAATACTGGACTACCGTTCGTTGCACATGAACGATCATGTTGCTCTGGAACTGCTGAATGTGGAAATAAGCAGCTGTTTGGTAACAACTGTATCAAGGGCTGGACAATAAAACAATAACAATAATAGTTTTTTCTCAATAATATAACATTATTAGATGTTTATTTTGTTGAGGAAAAAGGGCTGAAAAAAGCTTAAAACCACAATTAATCGTCAGGTTTCTTCAACTTTCAGTCAGGAGCAAAAATCAGCTTTTAAACTTGAAAGACATAATGATTTGAAAGATATGAAATTTTTATCGTGATTTCGGCCATGTCGTCCAGCCCTACTTAAAGGTGATATTATGTCAGTGTTGTGTTTCCACCTTGTTTCTGCTGCCCCCAAATGGCCAAATAAAACCAGTTATTGCAGGTTTAAGGCTGACATTAGCTTCAGATAAACTCAATGCAATGCATTTTCACACTAAATGAGAACTCTGATTTTGTCCCCCATCACTTACATTAAGAATACATTAGGAATGGATGCCCTAATGACCACTATGGCCTGGAGGAATGATTACAGCGAGCAAAACCAGTTTTAATGTATGTATGGGCACTTAATGGAACCTATCCATTAAGCCATCCACTAAAGAATTGAGCCTAACATAACAACGAATATTGCCCGACCACAATTAGAGTACCTTATAGTCTGATGAATAGCTGAGCAGTTAGGAAAAAAACATAGAGGGTGTCTTAATATATTTATTGTGGTACTAGTGAGACCCGAGTTTGCTCGTTTGGTGTGTTGCTTTCTGGCACTATCTCATTCTAACTGTAAAGTGTCTTACCTCATTAACAACGTGCTGTAGGGAGCCCTCCACAGCCTTCTGCTGACCGCCCAGAACCTGGACAAAAGAGACAAACCTCAGCATCACATAGCTTTAAAGAAGTTTGTGCCAGTTTTATACCTTTATTAGGAAGACACAGGACTCTGATGACCTAAAACAACCACAAAGGTCTGTAGCCAAACTTCCGGAAAACACTATGGTTCGTGGTCAGTGTCGTAACCCTCTGGCCACCAGGGCCTCACGAATTAAACCAACAGTCCATTTAGTGAATTTCTGTTTGTTTTCATCACATCAGAAGAATCTCGAACATAAGCTAATGTCAATAATTTTACACGAAATCCTCATCCCAAACCCTAACAACAAAAACGACTAGTGCTTGCTTTCACTTTGGTTTCTTGGCCGTCAGCAGTTGATATACAGGGAAAGTTCACAAGTTCCTAAAATGCCTAAAATTCCTGGCTACCACATTTGGAAAGATCCACTGAACAAGAACATCAGTCAACTTTGACAGCCGATTGTCTAGCCACCAACTTTTTATTGATAGTTGGGGCCAGACTTTAACATTGTTTCATTTCATTTTAACCGTCTGCAAATGTGCTCCGTTGTCTCCATATTTAATGGACATCAGGTCTCTCCCCTCTCTATGATGCGCCCATCATAGAGAGGGCTTTTCACTCCACCTTCCTGTGTGGCCGATCAGAACAACTAGAAACACTTGAAATCAGTGTTATATTTTCCCCAAATTCCATGTTTTCTGTTTTAATTTTTACAACTGAAGCACATTTTGTCTTCAGAAAGAGTGTTATCATGAGGTGGATGAAAAAAAATTCAACAATTCAAATATATGTGCAATTACTTATGGGGATAATTCACAATGAATGTATTGTTGCAATACATGTATTGTAAATTGTTGCTAATAACCAAACCTACCTGAACCAGATCCCAACAGTATGAACCAGTTCTGTTGGACCATAATCCGAGCCATGCCATCTATCAGATAGACTACTATGACCTGTATTTTGGTTAGTTTGGTTAACAGTCAATGATAAATATACTGTGCCAATGCACATACCATACTGCTGATATCTAAATAATTATAATCAAATTAAATATAATCGTACAAACAATAAATCTGAAAAAAACCCAAAAACTCTTACCTGAGGTGTGCCTTGTTCCTGACATTTCTGTGAGAAAAAGAAGAGCTTAACATAAAACTTCCCTCACGCACACACGCTTTCTTTCTTGTTGTTGTATCTGTAGTTGAACCATGGATGTTTATTGATTATTGTGCGTTGTGCTGGAGTTTAATAAACCCTATTGTACCTTAAAAGAACGGCTGCCTGTGGTTATTTGTGCATGTGTGTTGTAATAACTGTCAGATTCAATCCTCCCCTGTCCACCTAATGAATCTCAAATAGTGAATAGTGAAATATTGGCATATCTAAATGAACAAGCCCTTTTTGAGACTTCATCAACAGTTTGGTTATTGGCCACAGATTCCAGGGTATTGCCTCATAAGTGTTTACTCTTATTAATCATTTTGTTGATATTAATAAACATATTTGATATTCTCTAAAAGCCAGACCTGCCCTACCAAATTCCCAACATAAGCTAAAACTGTCAATTTGAATCTTATGGTATGTCCATGCAAATGGAAAAGCAAACCAAGAATTCTTTCAGTCAAAATAAATAGTTACAAATACCTAACCTTTTCAGGGTTTTTATATTTAATTCTCTTGTTGCTCTCTGAAAAATGAACGAACAAAACTATCTCAATTATATAGCTATATGTAATTAATATAGCAAATATTTAAACTGTTTAATTTTCATTTCGCTATTTGGAACTAATTTGTCCATGCCCTGAGCAGAGGGCATAATTGTGTCCAACAACAACAAAAAATGTATTCAGGCTTAAAGAAATATTTACAAGACAATGCCAATTGCACTATACCACCATAGAAGTTTATTAGATTACTTCCTTAGTTTCATCTAAAAAACAAGCTATAGGTGACATTTCATTCTATGGTGCACTCATCTATTCAGGCCTACCTGAACAACGTTGCTGTGCACGACTGTACCGATAGCACCAGCACAGAGCCTTGGACCAAGCCCTTTGAACAGACCTCCTTTCCCATCAATCTTGATGATGTGTTTAGCTGAAAGATTCAAAAAATATACAGCAGGACAGTTTAAAAAGAGCATGTTTACATACTATCGGTCACAGTTCTCGTGACCCTTGTATCTACACTGAACAAAATTATAAACGCAACACTTTTGTTTTTGCCCCCATTCATCATGAGCTGAACTCTAAGTTCTAAGACTTTCTCTATGTACACAAAAGGCCTATTTCTCTCAAATAGTGTTTACAATCTGTGTTAGTGAGCACTTCTACTTTGCCGAGATAATCTATCCACCTCACAGCTGTGGCATATCAAGATGCTGATCAGACAGCATGGGGATTGCACAGGTGTGAGAGACAAGACAAGGGACAGGGAAAGGACAAGGGGAGACACTGTTGTTGCATCATTGGATCAATCAGAACGACCAATAGCGCAGCTGCTGGTCTCGTTGCAACACATGACAAACCATCCATTATCCAACTATCCGCTGTTTGAGGAGTCAGAGCAGGGTTGAACCTACATGTGTGACAAGCCATCTGATTTCAGCGCTTTATTGGAAGTACATAGTTGAGTTGAAAAAAGTTGTGTATCCCTCCTAGCTACATTGATTTGCTTCAGGGCGCAAAGTTTGTCCAATTACAACTATTCATAGAAGGGACTGCTCCAGAGGCGTGCGACCTCTGCTCTAGACAGCAACTTTAAGTTGCTTTGGATAAATGTAATGTCAATGTGTATCTGGAAAATCATGTTTATCATGGAAATTACTCTGAGGATAAAAGACTATCTCCAACCATAATCATAATGATCGATATCGAAAGATATGAAACTTTTTATCGTGATAACATTTTTGGCCAGTCCTAGGTGGGTGTGTCACCTCAACATTAATTTTCAATATTACAAAAGCTAAAATATGGCTGCATACTTCGGGAAATGATCAGCACTAATGGAAGGTGCGATCAGATAGTAGTTATTTCACTTAAACATCCTTGTAGACACATGCTTGGCCACTGATCCAAAATGGGTGACAGTTACATGCTAACAAACAAAGACAAAGAAGAAATAGACTCCTAGCATGTAAAGATGGATGTCAAATTTTTCAAATCCGTCTTTGCAAAGGTTTTAAGGGGGGCAGAAATAGACGCAATGGGTTTGTTAGACCTCAAGGATACACATGTTTTGGCCAAAAGCCTCATATTCCTACTGACAATCAGAATCAGCTGTCACATTCCCCCAAAACATCAGAAATTAGAGTGGCTTTCAGACATTCGCCAGACAAGTGTTTGTCATGTTATATAAGCACTCCAGTCACATTTTGTAAAAGTCTAATCTGGCTGATAACGTTTCCACAACACACACACAACGTTCAAAGCTACAGCTAGGCATATTGAAAGCACATCCCTTTCTGCCTTCTTAAGAGCAATACTAAATTTTTCTGATTCCATTTCAACATGGACAGTAGACTCACCGTAAGCAAACAGTCCAGGCAGCTGATAGACTTGTCTGCCAAACAGGTTCCTGCCCAGGGTGGGAGAGAGCGGCTCATGTCCTACCTAACAACACACACATTAATAATAATAATAGCAAGGTGATAAACAATATGCTCTTACGTTACGTCTCCGCAGCACAAACCTGAGACTCTCCCACACTTCCTGATTTATTTTGGACGGATACAGTCAAGTTGTTGCCATTTCTTTTCTTACTATTTAGTTCAAAAGATACAAATGTTTCTCTGCATAATTTGTCTATAAAACAACTCGGAGTGTAACGTTAAAGCTACAAGAAGTTGGCCAAGTGATTAGCGTTGACTATAGCCACTTAGCAACCGCTAGTGTTAGCTTAGGAGCTGTTTTAGTGGGCTAAAGGGCACCGGTCAGTAAATGTCACACGCAGTCATTAATGTTACAAATCTTACAGTTTCAATATGCCAGATACATGACGACGGTGTGCCAACACGAGTCTGTTGTTTAACAAACTATTTTTAAAAAACGGCACTTTGAAGTGAAGAAACGACAGCTCGTCTCTGACCTTTTACTCTTAAACAGGTCAACAAAGCCACTGTGTGAATCCTCCAGGAATGGAAACTAGTATCACTTTGTCACGTCAGGAAATCGGTCTGAAATGCAGAAACGTTGCGGCTGTAACGTTAATGTTAAGCAGCAGAACAGTTGGTTGATGACAGCTAACTGTTAACGTAACGTTATGTTATCCAAGTTAGCTCTTTTCTTTTACAATTCAGTGTATCGCAACCTATTGCGCCGTAGCTTATTAGAAAACAAAATGTTTGTACTGGCAGGGTGACTCAGGGCGATTAGTTGAGTATTCTTGTACATTATGCATCCAGAAAAACCGAAGCAGTGCTACATATCAATACAGTATGAACTTTCTGAATTGTTTCACACACCTCACTTCAGCCCACTAACGTTACAGAGTATTTAGGAAACAGAAGGTCATAGGGACAACAGAGGGGCCAATACTGTTGTTCTGGCAACATTTACTGCTATATGTGTTACATGTATGCTGAATTAAAGAGTCAATGATAATAATTCACAATATTAATTAAGTCATGTTCTACACTGAACATTCATTGACAGATATGGGAGACAACATTAACCTGCGCTATTTTCAATGGAGTTTGGCGGTTTCCTCTTCAGGCTACTACCTAGTTGAGTTATACTGTATTTACAACCGCTAGCAGAAACTAAAGCAGCTCCTGGACCAGAAACACTTTCCCAGCGTCTGCGCGAACACGTTCCCTCTTACCTGGATCAGGACTTTAATGTACATCAAAGGGTGGGAAAGGACGGTGAGCCCTGATCCCAGCAATACTTGGCCACACGTGTCCGCCATTTTTGGAGAGACAGGGGAGACAGGAAGTGCTTCTCTTTCGTCTTGCGTCAGAGGAGCCGATAGCGGCCATATTTGATCACATTATAACGGTACTGCCATCTGGTGTTTATTTGTCCTTACTGACAGAATTCAAAGTGTACACAATAACAAAGCATTGAAGTGGAGGGATACTTCCAAATAACAATGCCAGCCGAAAAAGTGTATGCAAATTAATAAGTTAATAAAAAAATTTAAGTTATTATTGTAGTAAGAAAAAGGAAACACAATTGATAGTTAAATAATTTTGTCCCAAATTAGGAACTTACTCACAAAATACAGAATTATGGACCCAGGACAGTGACTTTACATTTAGCCATTGAAAATCAAATCTATACTAAAAGAGGAAAATCTGGTACTGAAAAATAACTTGAATAGCCCAAACTTTTATTTGCTTAAATCACAGAATTCACCCTGCCTACAGTCCCCTCCAAAAGTATTGGAACGGTAAGGCAGATTCCTTTGTTTTTGTTGTTCACTGAAGACATTTGGGTTTAAGATCAAAAGATGAATATGAGACAAGAGTTCAGAATTTCAGCTCTCATTTCCTGGTATTATATATAACAACTCAGGACATATCACAGTTTGTATTAGACCCCACAGCATTCTTAGGTGAGCAAAAGTAATGGAACAAATAATCTTCAAGTAAGTACCATTTAATATTTGGTGGCATAACCCTTGCTTGCAATAACTGCCTCAAGCCTGCGACCCATCGACATCACCAAACTGTTGCATTCTTCATTTGTGATGCTATTCCAGGCTTTTACCGCAGCTTCTTTCAGTTGTTGTTTGTTTCGGGGTGTTTTCCTTTGTTTAGTTGGCAGTGTGCTTTGGCTCATTGTCCTGCTGCATGATAAACTTCCTCCCCATTAGTTTCAATGCATTTCTCTGTAAACTGGCAGACAAAATGTTTCTGTCCAACTGAATTCATTCTGCTGCTCCCATCATCACTTCCATCATCGATAAATATTAATGAGCCTGTTGCAGAAGCAGCCATGCACGCCCACACCATGACATTACCTCTACCATGCTTCACAGAGGAGCTTGTGTGCTTCGGATCATAAGCAATTTTTTTCTCCACACTTTGGCCTTTCCATCACTTTGCTAGAGATTAATCTTGGTCTCATCAGTCCATAAGATTGTGTTCCAGAACTTTTGCATCTCTTTACTTCTTTGAAAATTTCAGTCTGGCCTTCCGATTCTTGCTGCTGATGAGTGGTTTGCATCTTGTGGTGTGGCCTCTATATTTCTGCTCTCTGAGTCTTCTTCCAACAGTGGATTGTGATACCTTCACCCTGCACTGTGGAGGTCGTTGCTGATGTCACTTACTGATGTTTTGGGGATTTTCTTCACAGCTCTCACCATATTTCTGTCATCAACTACTGTTGTTTTCCTTGGCCGACCTGTTGGACGTCTGTTGCTCAGTACACCAGTAGTTTCTTTCTTTTTCAGGACATTCCAAATTTATCCTCTTTAACAGGAAATGCAGTCTTTATAGGTTTGAACCAAGGATGAAAACTTAGACTAGTCATGCAGAGCTATTTAATGTTTGGACAATCAACCTAAAAGGCAACACCTGGGCAACAAGAAACATCTGTCAGTCACATGTTCCAATAGTTTTGCTCACTTGAAAAGTGGGTGGGTTCAAACAAAGGGTGGTATGTCCTGAGTTATTTAACACATCTAGATGTGAATACCAGGAACTGAGAGCTGAGATTCTGAACTCTTGTCCCATACTCATCTTTTGATCTTAAACCCAAATGTCTTCAGTAAACAACAAAAACAAAGGAATTTACCTTACCTTTCCAATGCTTTTGGAGGCGACTGTACATTTGGGACAGGCCTTTAATTCCTTTACCATGCTGGTAAATATGAATGAATAATACTTTGGTGCTTATTGTTTCCGTAAAAGGAACTAAACGATTATATTGTGGAGAATATAACTGATCTAACGATGTGTAGCATGTCCATATTGACAAAAGTTTAAACATTTATATTGGTATGCAACATCTAAGCAGCTTAGAACTAGCTCAAGCAGGCAAACCGGTGGCTTCAACAAGTCTTATGGTGCGTTCCATTTACCTCGGAAGTTGGAAGTCGGGGCTGGGAATGACGTCACACCACTTTGACCACGTTCTAGTACACAACAGATTTTAGGTCGGAAAACCAAGATGAACGCTTCTATCCACTGTTAGCAATACCCGTTGACAACAATGCATTACGCGGTATTTTGCACATACAAACACAGTAGCAACCTGTCCACCTTACCTTACAAATATAAGTTGGACAGTACTGTGTGTACTGATACACAAATAAGATAAAGTGGGAAATATTAATACAGCTTTCACTCTGTTGGTGCTTGCAGCAGCCATTTTGGATTTTGAGGTCGGGGTTGGTGAGGTTCCTCCGACTTTCCGAGTCAGTAATCTGACTTAAGGGGGTGTTCCAGTTGCAATTTCTGACTTGAAACTCGGAAATTACGACTTCCCAGTACTGGAACGCACAGTTATACATCCTGAGAACATCTATAAAAACCTGTGTTTATTTGTCAAATCATGTCGCCACACCGGGCCAGTTAAAGGAGCAGGTGTCTAACTGGGACTAAGCTTTTGATTGAAGTTTTAACGGAATTACACACATTTTTTTCAATGTTGGTCTTTTTTCACTAAGGTTTTAGACTGACAGACTGACAGTAGTATTCAGCTTGAACTTTCTGTCATCGTTTTGTTGTGAAGAGTAGGGGTCTGAGGAGAGTGGCCGAGGAGCAGGGGTGGACGGGAAGTCGGGAAACAAAAGTTTTTATTTTCAGTTTGATGTTATTCTTTATGATCCGCAACATGTGTCCATGCTTCAGACTGGGCCAAAACAATACTTTCAATATTGGGGGGGGATACAAATGGCCCCTCCCAACTTTGATCCTTGTTTTTGTTGAAATCTGATTGGCTCAACAGTGACTGTCAAAGGAGATTACTGTCCACCTGGGACGAGGTGAGACTTGACTTAGCCCAGGGATGTGTGACAAGCACAACAGAGATGGTTAAAATGGCGAAAAGAAAAAGGAAAAAAGAAATGTGTGGTGCAGAAAAAATAAGAATTAAGAAGAAAAAAATGTTTGCACAAGAAGCAGCTAAATACATCAAATTAGCCGATCTCTTCCTTGGTAGAAAGGTTGCTTTGACAGGCGCAGATGAAGCAGGACCCAGCACAGTGTAATGCTTCATAAACTGAAATGATTTATATGTATTTATGACTAGGCATATATATATATATATATATATATATATATATATATATATATATTTATATTACAAACACCAGTTTGCAATGTGTTATCACACAAAGACAACGTCCTATAAGCAAGGAATCTCTGTCTATTAGCTGTTACGGTCAGTGGAGGTGATGGAGAGAGACAAGGCGATGATAACCTCGGTCATGTTGGTGAGGACGGAGAGAGGGAAAAGGAGAAGCTGCAAGAGAAAGAGCAGGAAGAAAAGCAGCAAGAGAAGGAGGTCAATGGAACCATAAAAGTGCCGGGCCCAGGGGCAGCGTGCAGGGCTAAGTAGGCAATCATATTATCCATAGATAGAATTAAAAAAATGATTATTGTTAGTGATATTAATATTATAACTAATGCAGATTACAGACTGGTTAAGTTATAAAAGGTATGAATGGAAAATGTAGCGAAATTGAGCGTACATTAGATGTACTCACCCCTGGTGCAGACATCATCACTGCTGCCTTCAGCTAGAAGTAATAGCAGCACAAAAGAAAAGTCTGGAATATTGAGGCACCTTGCTGCTGTGGACACACCAACTTTTTTTCCTCCCTCAACATTTCTATAGGTGACATTTTGTCCGCGACTGATGTGGAGTGTGTGAGTGATTGACTGGCCAGCTCTGAAGCCTGAGCCAGGAAGGCAATGCCAAATAAAACTTTATATTAGGAAAGAGGGAGGGACAAAACATAGATTTTGAAATGAGATATGTATAATGCCTCCTCTGCCTGTCAGGTGATTAACCTCACTACAAATCCACACACGTGTTAATTTCAGCGCCTCTGATAAAGTGCAGCTCACAGCTTCAGGTGGAGCAGAGAGGACACAGAGCTACAGCTGGATCATCTTATTCTCTGCTAATTTGCAGGAGAATAAATAATAACAAAAATCTCTCGGTTAGTTAAGCCAGTAAAGTTCAATTTTCGGCCTTTTGTTGTTGGTTTTTTAAAAATCCTTCTGAGATCCGGGGCTTTTCAAAAAACAAGGGCCCAGGGCTAACAACGCCGCTAGCCATTTAGCGCCGGTGTTCTGACGATCTATGCTGCCTTGTCGAAAGATGCGACAGTAGCGCAAATCGACAGCAGAGTCTATAAAGTCGCTCTGCCCTATCGAAAAATGATACCTTATGTGTTCCCTTTTCCAATCCCAGAAAGTTATAACTCTCACAATATTATGACATATTCTGTTTTTTGATTATATTATAACATCATTTCAGGGATAGTGTATTCTGATATCCCCTATCAAATAATGCTCCCAACACAGAATCATTTTATATTGCACCACTACTCACTCCATGTGTACTGTACGGAGATGGGGAGCATGTTGAAATATTATATAATGTCATCTTTATTTAAGATATCAGGGGTAGCGTATTCTGACTAATAATGATGTTTGATGTTTCTGACGATCAGCCACTTTCTCGACGACATTCCCAACAGCAAGGTTGCACAGATTTATGGGCGTGGAAAAAAAACCACGCTTGTGGGTCATACGCATGCGCAGAACCCCTAAGTAGCACATCTCGATAGGCAGCATAAATCGACAGAACACCGGAACACCCTACACATCAGCTTGAGGCAGAGAGGAAGGGAAACATTGAGCCAATTACTATAATTATAATTACTATCCTTATATCTCTAAAGAGCTTATTCATCCAGTAGCCTAACGTCCCTATCAATAAGTAAAATTATTAGCATCAGATTTGTGGGGAATATATTGAAGTAATAAGCTTGACACGCTAGAGGAATAAAACACTCTTATTAAAATTTAACCAATTTAATAATAATCTGCATAAAGCCACGAAGTTCATCTCAGGAGACAGGAAGAGATTGTTCGAGCCGTTTCAAACAGCACTCAATGCCTTGCTGTCCTGTTAGACATCTTCTGAGACAGCGTGTAGTGGCCGTTTGTCAACAAACAAAATAAAGTTAAACTTAAATCAAACCTACAAACGACAACTTCTAGCACCCTGGGCAGGTAATGTACGCAGGCAAGAAATAAAATCAAATTCAAACTGGATTCAGGGTTTGTGGCTGGTTTATTTGTTCCAACTGAGCAAGCAATACAGCATCTCTCGCGCTGGTAAAAAACCATGTGCCCATCACCCAGGTGCTGCCGCTCACTTCCTACTTCCTACCTATATTTACCCTCACCTGTGCCCACTACTGCCCTCAGGTGTCTAAATCAAACATTGCAATTATTAAACTAACCAAAA
>NC_060169.1:37133192-37134887 GCF_021292245.1 Micropterus dolomieu | reverse complement strand
TTTCCTTGTATCTGCTTCCCCTTGGACATATTATCCATAAACATGGCATTTCTTTTCATATTTATGCTGATGACACACAAATATACTTGCCCATCAGATCCACAGACCCTGGAATGCTGAGTTCACTTAACAACTGCCTTTGTGAAGTAAAAAAATGGATGTCAAATAATTTCCTCCAGCTGAACCCAGACAAAACAGAAATCCTGGTCACTGGGTCCCAGCAGATGGCAAATCAAATACTGCCATCTGCTGGTTCCCTAGTAAATCACATTAAGCCTGTGGCAAAGAACCTTGGTGTTTGGTTTGATAGTAATTTAAATTTCGAGCAGCACACCACAAAGCTTGTTCAATCATGTTTTTATCAACTTAGAAATTGATCTATGTTAACTTTTAAGGACACCGAGACCATTTTACACGCCTTTTATTATTATTGAGATCCTCGGGCAGAGGTCTGTTGTCTGTTCCAGAGTCTCAACTGAAAACTAAAGGGGACAGAGCGTTTGCTGTCAGGGCCCCGAGGCTCTGGAACAGCCTGCCCGAGGAAATCAGGTCGACTGAGTCAGTGAACTCTTAAGTCCCTTCTTAAAACATACTTTTATAGGAGAGCCTTTCCCGATCTTATTTGACTTTATTTTATCCCTTTTATTTTATTCTATTTTACTTATTTTATATTTATCTTAAACTTGTATTTTAGTCTTTTCAATGTTTTCATGCTTTTATCTTGTATTGTTTTTGTATTATTCTCTTTTGGGAATTATTGTCTTTACACTTGTTAAAGCACTTTTGTTTTTGAAAAGTGCTCTACAAATAAAGTTTATTATTATTATTATTATTATTATTCAGAGATAGTATTCTGCATACCTTGGTTGTAATGAGTGCTTATTTGAGTTACTGTTTCCCTTCTGTCATCTGGAACCAGTCTGCCCATTCTCCTCTGACCTCTGACATCAACAAGGCATTTTCGTCCACATAACTGACACTCACTAGATATTTTCTCTTTTTCGGACCATTCTCTGTAAACCCTGGGGATGGTTGTGCGTTTCTGAAATACTCAGTCCAGCCCGTCTGGCACCAACAACCATGGCCCGTTCAAAGTCACTTAAATCCCCTTTTCGTCCCCATTCTGAGGCTCGGTTTGAACTTCAGTAAGTTGTCTTGACCACGTCTACATGCCTAAATGCATTGAGTTGATGCCATGTGATTGTGACTGATTGGCTAATAGTGTTAACACACAATTGAACAGGTGTACCTAATAAAGTGGCTGGTGAGGGTATATACTCCTCTCTGGGTTTGCTAAATGAAACATATAAACTACCACATCCTCTAAAAGTACAAATATTTGTATTTTTGCTGAAGATAAAGGCAAAGAGAGGCTGTGTAATTTTAGTAATTTTATTGTATCATTGACTATTGCACTGATGAGTTCAGGTCTGCAGCTTCTGTTGTTCAGTGAGCACGAGGAGACAGTCTTCCCTCTGATCTGTCTGCCAGCACATCTGGACAGGCTTCCTCTGTAACAGTGAACAGCACAGAGGTGGATTAGGTAAAATAGCAGAGTGTTGAATACTTACTAATAAGGATGCATGTGTGTGATCACATATTCATAATGTGCTCATGTGGACACTCACAGCACTTGTAGAGTGTGTTGAGCCTGGCGATGTCATTGCGGCTCATTTCCTTAGCGTTGCCAAAGGA
>NC_060169.1:37129236-37133172 GCF_021292245.1 Micropterus dolomieu | reverse complement strand
TTATTTTATTGTATTTTACTAATTTTATATTAAATTTTCATGCTCTTATCTTTTTTTGTATTATTCTTTACACTTGTTAAAGCACTTTGTAACTTGTTTTTGAAAAGTGCTCTACAAATAAGGATTATTATTATTATTATCTAAAGTTCTTCTAAGTTCCCCTCATTATTCATAAGGTAACATCATTCAAAAAAGTAAACAGGCGCTTGTTATGAATAAAGAAATGACTGAATGAATATGCTTTTGAAAAAACATTCAAGGATGTAACGAGTCAATAAAACGAGTGCTTCAGTCAAAATAACTTTATTGTATCATTGACTATTGCACTGATGAGTTCAGGTCTGCAGCTTCTGTTGTTCAGTGAGCACGAGGAGACAGTCTTCCCTCTGATCTATCTGCCAGCACATCTGGACAGGCTTCCTCTGTAACAGTGAACAGCACAGAGGTGGATTAGGTAAAATAGCAGAATGGTGAATACTTACTAATAAGGATGCATGTGTGTGATCATATATTCATAATGTGCTCATGTGGACACTCACAGCACTTGTAGAGTGTGTTGAGCCTGGCGATGTCATTGCGGCTCATTTCCTTAGCGTTGCCAAAGGACACGTTGGGATTAGGGATAGGGACCATGGTGGGCTGGTTGTTCTTGGAGAAGGCAGTCCTGCAACAAGACACAGAGCAGTTAGACTGAACCACAGCACTCCTGCAAACACAGAAATGTATGACTACACACAGCAGAGCTGGAGTGAAGGCAGCTGTTCTCACCTGTGGTACTGCATGACAGAGTTGTAATCATAGGGAGTGCCCTGGTTGAGGGTTGCAATCTTCCTGAAGTTGTGCTCCATTCCTAAAGAAACAGAAATGAATTTAACATGTGGTGTTAACATTTGGTTTTATATTTCAGAAAACTGCAGTCACACATTGAGCTTCTGTTTATATAGGATCAGTGTTTAATCCAAAATTGTGATGGCTGTGATGTGCATGTGTACTAACCGCTAACCTTACCCCTATGCAGATAATGTAGAAAGATTTTTAAAAATGAAATCTACATACATTTTTACATTTAAAGAAAGTTGTGACAAAATGTAATGTGGGATTTTGCAGAATTGTCCCGATATCATTTGTGTGGCTATAGGTATGTGTTATGAGTGTATTTGTTCTCATGAAATAAATATTAGGCCAGTATAGCCTTTAAGGGAAAACAACTCTATTTGATCGTTCTGGTCTGCAGTATACTTCCTTCTCTAATATTCCATTCTGAATAATAAAAAGCTATATTACCAGAAACAACATTCTGCAGCAGGACTTTGATGTGCTTGTCCCTGTCAGAGCGGGTCTGTTCATGGTTGAATCCCAGAGCGTGGAGCAGCTCATGCTGGACGGTGCCATGGTAAAGGCATCCTTGACGGGCCAGAGACACCACCTGCTTACCACCACGACGGCCAACCATGGAGTAGCAGCTGGACAGGATCAGAGAGGAGTTGAAGAACAGGGAAGTCTGAGAAAAGCTTTCAACTCAAACTGGTTATATTTTAACATCGGTTTCCCACAAGATTTTGTGAGAATATGGTGGGTGGACCCTCTAGGGGGGTCTGGGTCAAGTGCAATAATTTGGTGCTCTTTAAAAGCAAAATAAAGAGGCTAGATCTATGATGAACTTTGCACTCTTGTTAACAATTTTGTGCATGACGTCACAGAACGCAGTTACGCTCACTGAGTGGCAGAAAGACGAGCAGCAGTGTTAGCTTGAATCAGCTAAAACACAAACAACACATCTAAAATGGGAAAGAGCTGGACCGCTGGTTCTTTGGTAAGCAGTAAGGATCACTTTCGAGTCCGACTGCCTTTAATTTGAGCAAATAATCACTTGTTTTACTCCCGGTTTGCTAAACACAGCCATGGTAACAGATGTTTTGCCACTCAGTCCAGCATGTTCCGGAAGGGGAAGTGACATCAACGCATACCCTCTATAGTCGCTAACCCTGCCTGTTACTTATGGTAAATGCACTCGAAATTTAGCGGCTAGCTTGACCACGATCTTACGAGTGACAGTGGAAAAACTTGCCGCTGTTCAAACCCTTTGTTAATGTTACTGTAATTACCTCAAAAGAAAAGTGGTGGTCTCATGTCGGATGCCAAAGTGTGTGAGTGCACGAGTTTACAGCAGCGGGGAGCAGTGGCACAAAACACAAAGTTAGAAGTCTTTAATGTTAATATATTTTGCTTCATTTTGAAACTATGGCAAATTAGACTTTGGCAGGCCGCTAAAGTCTTGTTACTTAAAGGGAAACACTGTCTTACCCATTCTGGGACTCAATGCTCAGCCAGTCACTGTCGCTGCTTCTGCTGGGCCTGAAGCGGATGCAGGAGAAGGAGGAGAAAGACTCCAGTCCTCGGGTGATGATGGCCTTCTCACGGTCAGCTGGCAGGATGACACCGCACGACATTGAGCTTTTCACCATATCACAGCAAGAAAAACAGTAGCATATTGGCCCCGATATAGGACTTTCCTGGAAATTACATTTTATCATATCACATTCCAGAGAATTATGTACTCACAACAGTAAATATTCTTTCAAATGGAGAGTAAGAACTATTATATATAAGGTTTATTAACTTCAGCTAAGATTAGCAAGCATTAACCAACATCAGCTAGTGGTCATACCAGACCAAGTAAAGTTGTAGCAGAAAAATCCCTGAGGGTTTTGATTTCAGCCACAGTGAGTTTTATTTCTTATTAATAGAGTTTTTATTTTGTACAAGGATGATTCTTCTTTCAAAAGTTTCAAAAAAATGTTTTTCTTTACGCTGCCAAAAATGATTGCTGTCACAGAATGTCATGAACAGGAGCTAAAAAGAGTGTGAGTATGTGACAGATAAACTGTGTGAAATGTGTGTTCTGCTTTAATAAAAGTATTTCATGTTTCACTTAACAAGAACAAAAACTTTAAGGATGAAGGCCTCTTCTCCCTGGACTAAGAGTATCTCGATAAAACTTTCCTAACAGGACTAGTCTCAGTGTTTTGTATGTTAATGCTTTTTTCAAATACAGCTGTTGCCAAAGAGAAAAGGTATTATAGTCAGGGCGGTCTTGTATTGTGTTTATGTGTAGGCAATGTAGATTGGTGAGACATCCTATTGTGTTGCATTTGACCTTTTCCTGACTGTTGCTTTAGTTGTGCGTCTGTAAATCTGTTTTTTTTTTAAATTTCTTGTCATTCATGTCATGTCTCCAGACAACATGACTGCTGCTAATAATAAGTTTACTATTAACAGTAAGCATCCCCTATCCCCTATCCCCTGTCTATTTGATTCTGGTATATGAACAGTCAAATCTCTGCTCAGTCTCACTCTCTCTTTTGTCTTTTGTCAAAGTTGCTGCTACAACACGCTGCATCAAACATGCAAACCTACTGTATAAAGGCAGAGCATATTTGTCGACACTTACAGAAGTGATTGGTGATGTAATAAGGAACGTAGACTTTCCCATCAGTCCACTTGCCCCACATGCAGCCTTGGCTGGTGCAGGGGTCTGCGTTTTTCTCGGCCGCGCTGTCAATGGCGATGTCTCCTTCAATCAGGTTGGGATCATCAGCAGAACGGACTGAAACACATCACACAGACACTGCTAATAATAGAAGAAGAAAATGAGTTGAAACACATCAGGCCGTCATGAGGAACATGGTGACTCACTCAGATTACTGTTGGCTCTCTCCAGAAGTTCAGAGACAGAAAGCTCCCCTGAGTCCTCCTCTGCAATGTCCTCTGCTCAGTGACATCAACAAAAACACAATTTAACTTTGTATGAAAAGGCACCAGTCACAACGCTGTGCATGCCAATACAATGGGTCTGATCAATACAGTAGATTACACACCTGCCTGCAGGTTCAGAGTGGCATTAGGGGAGAAAAAACAAAGATTAGAAATAGATAG
>NC_060169.1:37126392-37129136 GCF_021292245.1 Micropterus dolomieu | reverse complement strand
GGCTGCTCGAAAAAGTCCATTAAGACTCTTCAGCTAATCCAGAATGCTGCAGCACGTGTTCTGACAGGAACCAGGAAAAGAGATCACATTTCTCCTGTTTTAGCTTCTTTGCATTGGCTTCCAGTAAAATCCAGAATAGAATTTAAAATCATTCTTCTTACCTACAAAGCTCTTAATGGTCACGCACCATCTTATCTTAAAGAGCTCATAGTACTTTACTACCCCACCAGAGCACTGCGCTCCCAGAATGCAGGGTTACTTGTGGTTCCTAGAGTCTCCAAAAGTAGACTAGGAGCCAGAGCGTTCAGCTATCAAGCTCCTGTCCTGTGGAACCAGGTTCCAGTTTGGGTTCAGGAGGCAGACACCATCTCCACATTTAAGAGTAGGCTTAAGACTTTCCTCTTTGATAAAGCTTATAGTTAGGGCTGGCTCAGGTGAGTCCTGAACCATCCCTTAGTTATGCTGCTATAGGCCTAGACTGCTGGGGGATTTCCCGTGATGCACTGAGCTCCTCTCTCCTCTACTTTCTCTCCCTCTGTATGCAACCTCATCCCATTAATGCATGTTACTAACTCGACTTCTTCCCTTTCTGGTAGTCTTGTGCTTTCTCGTCCCTCTCCTCTCTCCTCCTATCACTTCCTGCAGGTTTTCTGGCTCTGGAGCTGTGGAGTCTGGATCTGTGGTTGCGGGTCACCTGCTGCCCCCGTGTTCCTGCTCGACACCCTCTGCTACAACTATTGTTACTAGTCCTATTGTTATTATTGTTATTATAATCATTAACATTATGATTGTTATCATTAACACTATTATAAATATCTGTACCATTTTTCATTTAGTCTATAGCAACATCACCTTTACTGTCTGTACCTCTGTGGGTATATTGTGTAGGCTGCCTCCCTCCCCTCTCTCTCTCCTTCCATCCCTCTCTTTTTCTCTCTGTTCCTCTCCTGCTCTCTCTCTCTCCCTCTCTGTCTCTCTCTCCCTCTCTCTCTCTCCTTCACCCCCAACCGGTCGAGGCAGATGGCCGCCCACCCTGAGCCATGGTTCTGCTCGAGGTTTCTGCCTCTTAAAAGGAAGTTTTTCCTCTGTCGCCTAGTGCTTGCTCTTGGTGGGAATTGTTGGGCTTCTGTAAATAACATCATAGAGACCTGTGCTTTTATGAAAAGCGCTGTGAGGATATCTGTTGTTGTGATTTGGCACTATGTAGATAAAATTGAATTGAACTGAATTGAACAACAAGACAGTAATTAGTTAGTTCAGTCCATTATATGATGACATCACTCATTTCACTGTAATTAAAAACAAATTATGGCATATTATTCTGGGTGACACTCTGCTCTGTGTGTGTAAAAGAGCCTCTCTGAATGAGTTTCTACCTTGAGCTTCCAGGCTGTCTGATAACACACCTCACACACAGACTTGTTGTTCACATTACATTCCATCTCTAACACTGAGCGGCTAAGTTTTGCATTCAGTTCCCCATTTTCTCTGTGGAGGAGAGTGCATGGGCAAAACTCTGGACCATGTTTGAAAAAAGGGATTTAAACAATAACATCAAACAACAAAAATGAGCGGGCATCATTCTTTCCTGTGGAAATGGGGTCAGTCTGTTAGCGTACGTCACATTTTATCATCAACACGGCAGCAGCACACAAAGAAACATCCAGCATAACATAAAAGCAACAGACACAGCAAGCAACATGACAATAAGCACCAGGCATCTGCTTTGCTTCCAAGATGTAGTGTCAAAACAGGTCATGTGATCGTCCTTTGGTCAGCAACCTAGGTCAGGTCTTTGTAGTATTTGAGTACAGGTAGTCTATAGAGAGCCATTTCAGTCAGTGAGCCTCTGTCAGCTCAGCTTTGTCAGTACAAGTCAGTCAAGTGCACTGTTAGTTTACCATGAATCATGGGAGAGAGATTTATATCTCTGTTCATTCTTTTTTAGTAATGGGATCCCTTAAAATCATCATCACCTTCATTATGGTGATTGGTTTTGGAATATGTGAAGGCTTGTATGTATTGGGAGAGAGAGATTTACTCTCATCGTGATCAGAATGGACATATCAACTATCATCAACAGTATATTTTGCCTTTGCTTGGATTTAGCTAAAAACCTCCCTCATCAGGTGGTCACATGGTTCTTCTGGAGGTGGATGTGCTGCTACTGAAACCTGTAATCCTCTCCCTATGTTGTGTTTTAGGTAGATTGAGCATGTTTGACAGACGGTGTGAGGGTGTGTTGTGAAACCTTTCATGAACCAGTGTCTTGCTTCACCACAATATTTCATTAGTGATACAGTTTTACAACACCAGCAATCTGTAGTTTTCTAGGAAGGCTGAAATAAAAAGGAAGAAGAAAAATTGGTTAGTGTTAGATACACTAGAGTACGCTCTGGCTGCTGCTCCTGTTTAGGAGAGGGAAAACTGTCAACAACACCCTTAGTTAGTTTACCCATAGTCAGCACTTCCATCTCTAACACTGAGCGGCTAAGTTTTGCATTCAGTTCCCCATTTTCTCTGTGGAGGAGAGGTATATATGATATACCAGGTGGCTGATTAGAGACAGAGTTACTGGGTTATTGCACAGGAATTGTTCCTGACACTGTGAGTCAGAAATCAGCTGTTCATCAGAGTGATGGCTTGTGGGAAGAAACTGCTTCTGTGTCTGTTGGTTTTGGCGTACAGTGATCTGTAGCACCTACCAGAGGGGAGAAGCTGGAACAGGTGGTGTCCGGGGTGAG
>NC_060169.1:37119598-37126372 GCF_021292245.1 Micropterus dolomieu | reverse complement strand
TCTTCCTCTCTGTCTCTCCCTTCCTCTTCCTCTCTCTATCTCTCTCCTTCACCCCCAACCGGTCGAGGCAGATGGCCGCCCACCCTGAGCCATGGTTCTGCTCGAGGTTTCTGCCTCTTAAAAGGAAGTTTTTCCTTGCCTCTGTCGCCTAGTGCTGCTCTTGGTGGGAATTGTTGGGCTTCTGTAAATAACATCATAGAGACCTGCGCTTATGAAAAGCGCTGTGAGGATATCTGTTGTTGTGATTTGGCACTATGTAGATAAAATTGAATTGAACTGAATTGAACAACAAGACAGTAATTAGTTAGTTCAGTCCATTATATGATGACATCACTCATTTCACTGTAATTAAAAACAAATTATGGCATATTATTCTGGGTGACACTCTGCTCCGTGTGTGTAAAAGAGCCTCTTTGAATGAGCTGATTAGAGACAGAGTTACTGGGTTATTGCACAGTGTGACACTGTGAGTCAGAAATCAGCTGTTCATCAGAGTGATGGCTTGTGGGAAGAAACTGCTTCTGTGTCTGTTGGTTTTGGCGTACAGTGCTCTGTAGCACCTACCAGAGGGGAGAAGCTGGAACAGGTTGTGTCCGGGGTGAGATGAAACTGCAGTGATGTTTCCTGCCCGTTTCCTGACTCTGGAAATGTATAAGTCCTGAATGGAGGGCATCGTTGGTGTAGAGGGAGAAGGGCAGGGGGGAGAGCACTCACCCCTGGGGGGTGCCAGTGCAAGACAATTTTGGCACCCCAGATGGGACGGACACATGATCTGGACTCGGGTGAAGTGCGGAGGCCTACTTAGATAGTGGATTCCTCCCTGTGGGTGTGAAGCTGCATTCAACTGAACCCTGGTCATCGCTCCAGTCCTGAACTTACACTGTGAGAAATTAGTAGATAACTGAGTGAAAAGATAGAAGTGAGATTGAACAGAGTGAAGTGTTATATCTCGTACCTGAGTGATTTACAGGTCCTTCTATCCGCTTGTAATTTGATAAGTGGGTTGAGAGTGGGACTGGATCAGGGGCCTGCGGACAGACGTGTCCTGGTTTTCTCTGTGGTGTCCAGGGGTTTTTGGGGTTTCCAGCTTATAAGTTAGGGTTGCAGCGTGTAGCCTCAGACTTAACCGACCTCAGTGGAACCAACTATTACCGTGGACCCAAATACAGACTAGCTAGAGAGAGAGACAATGGGGAAGTGTCAGAGTAAAGTGAAGACTGGGTGGGAAACCACTATTACTCTCACCAATTGTGAAATGTATGACTGAAAAACATGAAAACTCAATGGGACAATTTGATAAGGAGCACACGTTTTAAACCCGGAAGAGACTGAAACCAAAGCCGCAACAATAGCTGTGGCTGTGGGAGGGCCAGTAACGCTTCCAGTCGCAACAAAGACTGAGGGAGAGGGCCCTGGAGGTGTCGGGACACAGGTGCCTCAGAGACGCGGCTCCATTTGCAGATGGTACAGACAGGAAGCCGAGGGCACTGCCTATAGAGCGACCTCGATATGCGCTAAGGTCTGAGAATAAAACGGATGACCAAGTGAACATGGAAATGCCAATAATGGAAGCTGCAGGACATGCAGGCCCGGTGCTAGAACAGATTTAGCAGATGCAATGGTTCATGTGACCAGTCCGGTTGACAACATCGAAAATTTTGAGAAACAAATGGATCAGTTTGTCAGAGAGTATCAGCCCACAATGACAGAGCTAAAGCGCATGATGAGCAAAATGCTCAAGATGGACTATTACAAGATCGCGTCCTACTTCACGTGCAGGCGTGTCGGCTGGTAGAGGTGGTTTACAGCCATGCGGATGATGTTGATTACAGAGACGCTGTCACTGGATTAATAGTCGCCTGCAAGGCTGCTTTTCTAATGCGGATGGATCTGCCAATTATCACCTCGGTGGTGCAGGAGCCGACGGAGACCTGTCAGGCTTACCTAGCCCGTCTGACAGTTGCCTTCGATCTTCACAGCGGAATGACACGGGGCCAGATTGGGGCTGTTCCATTCCTCCCATATGAAGTGCATCTCATACAGCATTTCATGACCTGGTTGAGGCTAGAAATTGCTGCAGCAGTAAGACAAAGATGCGTCTTTTGGAAAACAGCGCCACTTTGAACGATATTAGACTACGCTGGCCACGCGGAGGGAGAGCTTAGGGAGAGAGAGGAGAGCAGCAGAAGAAGCTAGTGGACGCGCAGTCTATGTTTAACTCCATCAACACCACAAGCCAAAAGATGGAGTCCTCGCGGGCCGGGGGAGAGGTTGCAAGAATGACCAGCAAAGTGTCAGTGACCCAGATGTTTGTTGGAACTGTAGGGAAGCCAGACATTGGCAAGATGAATGCAAAAAAGAAAAAAAAAAGGGGTTATGTGAAATCGGACTGAAATGAGGGAGTGGAGGCGGAGCGGACCCTGGGGACGGTCCGGCCTGCCACACACACATCAATGGGTGAGTCTAAAACTACAACAGACTATGACAAAATAATGATGGCAATAACATACACTAAAACTAAGAAAGACATTGATAAACTTGACCGTTTGACTTTTGAAATGTACATAGATGGAAATGAGGGATTCAGGAAGCTGCCCGAGTTAGTTTTTAACATAGCAGCAAGGATAGCAAGGAGAAGTGGGCGGTTTTGCAAAACTGTAGAGTCAGGAGGACTCCCTATTTCAGAACCATACACGACACCACTGTCATGTGCGCTGGATGACGCCATAACCAAACACTCATTTTTGTTATCAGAGAATTGTGCCATTAACCTAATGGGACAAGATCTCATGATTCATTTTGGTATTGTTTTAACCTCACATCCCGAGGGGTTGAAAATGTCCCCACTGAAATTTTCACTTCAAATGGTAAAATACAGTCCAGAGGCATTGAACTTTGTTTATGAGTGAGCTTTGGCGCCATCTAGTGTGTCTGCTGTGGTACCACAACTGAGAATATTCATAAATCAACACTGTACCAAGGCCTCTGCATTTCAACCAGATGACTCCTTACACTGCACAGCACACTGCTCTGAAGGACAGGATGAGGAATTAGAGAAATTATGGAACAGGGACAGTCAAAAGGTAGAAACTGTAAACTGTGTTTACAGCATGTTTATTGGACAAGCGGGGCTGCTGCTGTTTCTGTGTCTCTCTCTTCTGCTCAATCTCAGTTGTTCCAGGGAGAGTTTCGCCCGCATGTGGCATTGGCTAAGCCTGCTGATTGGAGATGGAGGGATCTGGGGAGGTGGATTCACACTTGGAGTCGGCTGACTGACTACAAGCCTGTGGAAGGGGATCCGAGAACACTGTACAGTAAAGAGGGTGACGTATACAAGACTGTATTGACATACACTGCTCTGGTTAAGAGAACTGTTGAACTAAGTCCAGTAACAGGTTTCTCCCGCACCATGGTTGCGCACACACAGGTGGACATGGCTGAACTGTCTGAGGTGCCGGCTGAGTTGTGGGCCCGTCACAGCCACCCCTCTGGTAGTTTGCCCAAGATCAGATTTCCATCCTTGTGTGAAACAATATCCAATTAAACAGGAAGCGCTTGAAGGTATTAAACCGGTTTTTGACTCATTGTTACAGGCTGGAGTCATCGTTTCATGCCCCTGTGTTCACACCCATTTTTCCAGTAAAGAAAGTCCGGGAAGAGGGTCAACCTACAGAATGGAGGTTTGTCCAAGACCTGCAGGCAGTAAACGCAGCTGTGCATCCGCGAGCACCAGAAGTGGCAAATCCACACATGACACATGCCACACATTTTTCAGTTTCATTTTTTTTTTTCAGTACCAGTCAGCTTCACCAATCAGGTTTGCTTTTTCCTTTAATGGGAAAAGCTACATGTGGTTGCGCTGTCCCATGGGATACTGCGAATCCCCTGAGGTTTTTCACAGCGCACTACACGATAGTCTCCAAAGTTTACATCTACAGCACGGTTCGGTTTTGTTGCAGTACGTCGATGACATCATGGTCTGCAGTTCCTCCCATGAAGCATGCAAGCTTGATACCATTGTGATGCTAAAGCATTTAGCTCACAATGGCCACAAGGCTAGTCTGTCTAAATTGCAATTTCAACCGAGGTGAGACTCATTCTAAGGTTCACATGACTGATGGGTGGGGCATTACAACACTAGTGTATTCCATAGCCAACTAAAATATCCCCTTCCCTTAAGTAACACCTCTAACTCCTAACCTTCTTCTATCCCATAAATTATCTTGTATTGATTGCTAGCTCTTACTTCTTTCCCTAGGCATCCATCCATCGTCAACCGCTTATCCTGCATACAGGGTCGCGGGGGATCCCAGCTGACATCGGGCGCAAGGCGAGGTATACCCTGGACAGGTCGCCAGTCTATCGCAGGGCCACACATAGGCGAAGAACCACTCACGCTCACACAATTTAGAGTAACCAATCAACCTAGCCTGCTTTTTTGGACGGTGGGAGGAAAGAACACCCAGAGAGAACCCACGCAGTTGGGGAGAACATGCAAACTCCACACAGAAAGGCCGGGGCAACCGGGGTTTGAACCCACGACCTTCTTGCTGTGAGGCGACAGTGCTAACCACCGCAACACTGTGCCCTTTCCCTAGGCATTTACCACATTAATGCCATTCGTGCTATTATCTCTTACTAGTATTTACTGCTGCTCTTACTAGTATGTATTGTCAGTTGTAGATCTCATGCTGTATTTGATGCTCTGTTGTTGCTTGTATGTTGTTCCTCAAATGTAAGTCGCTTTTGATAAAAGCCTCTGCCAAATGAGTAAATGTAAATGTAAGATTGATGCAAACTGCACAGGTTGAAGGCAGAATTGTGTCATAGCGGGAGGAGGCTTTCTGGGAGGTATACTTATGTGAATGTGTGTCTGGTATGACATTCCTTAAGCCTGGTCTCTAAGTGATTGAACAGTTAAAAAAAACAGTCCCCATCATGCCTGGCGATAAATCGTGCCAGGATGCTGAAACAGAACTGCTTCCCCTACAGAGGCATCTACCTCCACAATGAATTGTTTTGAGGTGCCAGAGTGAATGAGAAGAGGTCTTTTAATTTGGTTAACACTAGAGCCACTTTTTGACTAAAAGTACCGGGGACTTTTAAGTCCCCAGATCTCTTTTTAAGGAACTAAAAGGTTCCTTCAGCCCACTGTTGTGTGTGTTTCCACCGTGGTCTAAAGACCTGCGGAGGTTAGGCCAATTAACCAGATGACGTAGGCTATAGGCCTGACTGTACACAACGATGCACAGGCATCATTATCTGTAACCACTATCCATGAGCTAAATTTATAAATGATCATCAGATTTGACTGAAGTATAATTAAAAACTATTGGCTTTGCTTGACCATTAAGGCAGTTTTTTTGTGTATACAAGTATAAGTATAATGAAGAGACATGTGATAAAGTTCTTTACACATTTAATAAAAAACTGGATAAAGCCATCAAGTTCTTAAAATAACTCCATCACAGAGAAAGCAACACAAAAAATAAATAATAATAATATGTTCTGTTTGTTTTGGAGAAGAGGAGGCCGACTTTGGCTCTGTCTTAAAACAACAACTTCGGACCTAGTATTTAGCGTAGGCTACTTCCATCAGCTGTTCCCTATAAACACACCGCTGCGCTGGCTGCCATTTCTGAGTAATAATGCCGACATACGATCTCAGGTCTACAGGGTACCAAACATACTACTGCTACATGCTACTTTGAGGATGTAACGAGTCAATAAAACGAGTGCTTCAGTCAAAATAACTTTATTGTATCATTGACTATTGCACTGATGAGTTCAGGTCTGCAGCTTCTGTTGTTCAGTGAGCACGAGGAGACAGTCTTCCCTCTGATCTGTCTGCCAGCACATCTGGACAGGCTTCCTCTGTAACAGTGAACAGCACAGAGGTGGAATAGGTAAAAACAGTGTAATAGCAGAGTGTTGAATACAAACTGTAGGCAGGCAGTGTGAGTATGCATGTACAGTCCCCTCCAAAAGTATTGGAACCGTAAGGCAAAATCTTTGTTTTTGTTGTTTACTGAAGACATTTGGGTTTAAGATCAAAAGATGAGTATGAGACAAGAGTTCAGAATTTCAGCTTTTATTTCCTGGTATTCATATCTAGATGTGTTAAACAACTCACAACATACCACCCTTTGTATTAGACCACAGCATTCTTAGGTGAGCAAAAGTAATGGAACAAATAACCTTAAAGTAAATACCATTTAATATTTGGTGGCATAACCCTTGCTTGCAATGACTGCCTCAAGCCTGCGACCCATCGACATCACCAAACTGTTGCATTCTTCATTTGTGATGCTATTCCAGGCTTTTACCGCAGCTTCTTTCAGTTCTTGTTTGTTTCGGGGTGTTTCTCCCTTCAGTCTCCTCTTAAGGAGGTGAAATGCAGCTCTATAGGGTTAAGGTCAGGTGACTGACTTGGCCAGTCTAAAACCTTCCACTTTTTCCCCTGATGAAGTCCTTTGTTTAGTTGGCAGTGTGCTTTGGCTCATTGTCCTGCTGCATGATAAACTTCCTCCCCATTAGTTTCAATGCATTTCTCTGTAAATTGGCAGACAAAATGTTTCTGTCCACTTCTGAATTCATTCTGCTGCTCCCATCATCAGTTCCATCATCAATAAATATTAATGAGCCTGTTCCAGAAGCAGCCATGCACGCCCAAGCCACGACATTACCTCCACCATGCTTCACAGATGAGCTTGTATGCTTCGGATCATAAGCAGTTCCTTTCTTTCTCCACACTTTGGCCTTTCCATCACTTTG
>NC_060169.1:37110020-37119578 GCF_021292245.1 Micropterus dolomieu | reverse complement strand
ACATATGATTAAAATTGTAGATCGTTGCATTCTTTGTAAGTGGGCAAACCTGCAAAATCAGCAAGGGGTCAAATACTTATTTCCCCCACTGTACATGCTACTTTGAGGATGTAACGAGTCAATAAAACGAGTGCTGTGTTTCAGTCAAAATAACTTTATTGTATCATTGACTATTGCACTGATGAGTTCAGGTCTGCAGCTTCTGTTGTTCAGTGAGCACGAGGAGACAGTCTTCCCTCTGATCTGTCTGCCAGCACATCTGGACAGGCTTCCTCTGTAACAGTGAACAGCACAGAGGTGGATTAGGTAAAATAGCAGAGTGGTGAATACTTACTAATAAGGATGCATGTGTGTGATCATATATTCATAATGTGCTCATGTGGACACTCACAGCACTTGTAGAGTGTGTTGAGCCTGGCGATGTCATTGCGGCTCATTTCCTTAGCGTTGCCAAAGGACACGTTGGGATTAGGGATAGGGACCATGGTGGGCTGGTTGTTCTTGGAGAAGGCAGTCCTGCAACAAGACACAGAGAAGTTAGACTGAACCACAGCACTCCTGTTAACACAGACATGTATGACTACACACAGCAGAGCTGAAGTGAAGGCAGCTGTTCTCACCTGTGGTACTGCATGACAGAGTTGTAATCATAGGGAGTGCCCTGGTTGAGGGTTGCAATCTTCCTGAAGTTGTGCTCCATTCCTAAAGAAACAACAGGAAGGAAGTTAGCGTTTGTTTGGTTTTAATTCACTTTAATTCTGGACAGAAAGGAGTCAAGCTGCTGGAGAAAGAGCTCCATCTCTTTTTTTTCCACATTTGCTTTTATATTTCAGAAAACTGCAGTCACTCAAGTAGCTTCTTTTCGTGTAGAATCTGTGTTTTTTCCCAAAATTATGATGGCTGTGATGTTCATCATCTTTTAGTCCACTAGGAGCAGGGGTGCCGTATAGGGGGGGAAAGTTAGGGCAATTCCAAGGGCCCCTGGCTGACAGGGGCCCCAAAAAATAGGTAAAATGTAATATCAAATTATATTTATATAAACCATCATCATTGAGTGTTTTAAATTGGTTCAATCCCTGGCTCCCCCTGGTTACGTGTTGAAGTGTCCTTGGGCAAGATACTGAACCCCGAATTGCCCCTGGTGGCTATTGTATGAGTGGCCGCCAGTGTATGAGTGAGTGTGAATGTTAGTTTCCGTTTGAGCACTTAGGCTCAGTGTATGAATGTGTATGACTGGTGAATGCAGATGTAGTGTAAAAGCGCTTTGAGTGGTCGAAAAGACTAGAAAGGCGTTATACAAATACGGAGCATTTAAATATAATAATAAATGGAAGTTAATAATCTCTTTGTTTTTGGCAATAGAAGTTGCAAATCCCCATTGACCAAAAAGTAAACCTCCATACTGACCGACCACCTCCCTGTATCTGCATGAAATGTTTGGTCCTGCCTCAGCGCACTGTATCAGTGACGTGTTTAGCTGCAGCCAGTAGATGCCCCAGAAATACAGTGAACACAATGTTGCCTAGTAAACCAAAATATGGTTTTCAAAAAAGGAAAGAGAAAAGAGAGAGAGGAAAGTCAAAGGAAAGGATGTCAAATTGCAACCCAGTTTTTCACCAAGAAAGGTGGGCAGTCTTTAGTCTGTGAGTGGTGTTAACCTGTTGGCTTAATGTCCACAGTGAAATAAGCTAGCTAGCTACAGACTAGTGTTAGCCTACATTTCATCAACATTTAATCAGTGCAGGGAGGCTGTGGGGATTTCTGTCTCTCTTTTTATCATTACAAAAAGATATTAATGACAGAAATTCAAACACAGATTATTTTCTCACATAATGATCATTCAAAAAAACAACAACTCCTGTCTGTACTGGATGCTGTAGATTACCTGAGCCTGCATGGAAGTTACAGACAATATTAAAATAATCCAGTTTTATACAGTTTTATTCAGATTTAATTATGGCCGTTAAATGACATCTATAAATAGTTAATTAAATAGTTAATTTTACTATAAAAATACATTGAGACTGTAAAAGATTGCCTTAAGGACATTTTTTATGGTGGCTTTTAATCTTGCATCAAATAGTGAACTGCATCCTGTATGCAGACTTGCATGTACAAATCACCAGCAATAAATATTGTGCTATTGAACTACAAGAAACAAGACAGTTGCAAGCCTTTAATTAGAGTCATGTAAAGCTTTTGATGGGACAGTTATGTGGTTACAACAGCGGCGCAGAGGGGGCCCAATTAGATTTTTTGTCATGGGGCCCAAAGTTTCTGCCGGCGGAAAAAGGAGCCACCATACACAAGAGGATCCCCTAAGTTATAACCCCTAAACCCTAACCTTACCACTGTGCAGATAATGTTGAAAAGGAATTTGTTACAGAAATGTACTTTTAAAGAAAGCTGTGACCAAATCTAACGTGAGATTTTGCAATATTGTGCTATTGTATCATTTATGGGGCTATAGAGTTGTGTTATGAGTGTATTTTTCACAGAGTTTAGCTGAAGGTGAAATAAATATTAGGCCAGTATAGCTATAAGGGGAAACAAATCGTTCTGGTCTGCAGTATACTTCCCTCTCTAATATTCCATTCTGAATAATAAAAAGCTCCATTACCAGAAACAACATTCTGCAGCAGGACTTTGATGTGGTTGTCCCTGTCAGAGCGGGTCTGTTCATGGTTGAATCCCAGAGCGTGGAGCAGCTCATGCTGGACGGTGCCATGGTAAAGGCATCCTTGACGGGCCAGAGACACCACCTGCTTACCACCACGACGGCCAACCATGGAGTAGCAGCTGGACAGGATCAGAGAGGAGTTGAAGAACAGGGAAGTCTGAGAAAAGCTTTCAACTCAAACTGGTTAAGAACATCAGTTTCTTACCCATTCTGGGACTCAATGCTCAGCCAGTCACGGTCATTGCTTTGGGTGGGCCTGAAGCGGATGCAGGAGAAAGAGGAGAAAGACTCCAGTCCTCGGATGATGATGGCCTTCTCACGGTCGGCTGGCAGGATGACACAGCACAACTTTTAGCTTTTTCTCATATCACAGCTAGAAAAACAGTACCATTATTTGACTTTCCCGGAAATTAAATTTTATTGTATTATCTAATTTATGTCTGACTCTGATCAAAACAAGAGATCTTTAACTGATCTTAAATAAGGGTACTTTAAGTATCCAAAATGTGGATCACATTCAAGCAAAAGGTACAAAAGTATTCCATGGTGAATGTACTTAAGTATCAAAAGTAAAAGTGCTCATTCTGTATGACATTGTTATATCTCAGAAATTGCGTTGAGTCCTTAAGGAATTAATCATCATGTCAAAGTGGTGTGTCTTCCAGTTAAACTGGATGTGACTTAACAAATTGTAAAACATGAAATTTGAAAAGACATTTTTAAATTTTATATTTTATTCGTCTTCTCTGTAACTTGTAACTACAGGGTTCAGATAAAAAGTAATAAATACAATAAGTATAATACAGGATATGAAATTCAGGGGATTAAAAGTATAAAGACCCCTAAAAAGAAAATATTCAAGTACAAGTACCCCCAATTGACTTAACTAAGACAAACTGAGACATATTTTTGAGCTTTTTTCTGATCCACATTCTGGAGATTTAAATGACATTTATTTAAGATAATGTAGAGATTTCATCTTTTTATCAGAGTAAGACACAGATGAGTTATTCGCTCCTCAGGTCACTATGAAAAAACAGACATATTTGAGAAGAATCATGAGATCCCAGGAGTTTTCTTTGAGCTTTCTCTGCTCTCATGGTCCCATGTTCAGGAGACTTAAATTAGACGTATTCAAGATAATTTAGAGATCTAAGTAAGACATAAATGAGATTGTACATGGTTGTTTCTCCTGAGTTGAATTTGAGAAGGATGAGAAAAAGCCTTTGGTCTGCCCTTCTTATTAAAAGTAGCTCATTTGTGTGTAAGAGCAATGAAAGAAAGAACTATGAGATCGCTTCTTGAATTTTGCTTTCCTACAGGCAGTTAGATCTCTGGTCAGTCTCACTCTCTAACCTTTTGTCAAAGTTGCTGCTACAACATGCTGCATCAAACATGCAAACCTACTGTATAAAGGCAGAGCATATTTGTCGACACTTACAGAAGTGATTGGTGATGTAATAAGGAACGTAGACTTTCCCATCAGTCCACTTGCCCCACATGCAGCCTTGGCTGGTGCAGGGGTCGGCGTTTTTCTCGGCCGCGCTGTCAATGGCGATGTCTCCTTCAATCAGGTTGGGATCATTAGCAGAACGGACTGAAACACATCACACAGACACTGCTAATAATAGAAGAAGAAAATGAGTTGAAACACATCAGGCCGTCATTAGGAACATGGTGACTCACTCAGATTACTGTTGGCTCTCTCCAGAAGTTCAGAGACAGAAAGCTCCCCTGAGTCCTCCGCTGCAATGTCCTCTGCTCAGTGACATCAACAACAACACAATTTAACTTTGTATAAAAAGGCACCAGTCACAACACTGTGCACGCCAATACAATGGGTCTGATCAATACAGTAGATTACACACCTGCCTGCAGGTTCAGAGTGGCATTAGGGGAGAAAAAACAAAGATTAGAAATAGATAGAACACCAGCTGACAGAATATTTTTTCAAAATATTTAAGTACTGTGGTTTAATGTGGACATTAAATATTCATAGTTACAAGAGAACAGATTAAGAGATACACTTTCAGCATCATAGAACGTTTGCAGATAAAGTCAACCTTATCACCCAAATGGTCAAATCATCCTCTATGAGAAATGATCATATAGTCCTTAAAACTGTGCCAAAATAGTGAAAATGGTGCTTAAAAAACTCAACTGTGAACTTTGAATAAATATTCAAATAAATCTCCTAACAGAATATTTGAGGATGTGGAGAAGATGACAGGCTTCATATGAGAGAAGTCATTCTCATTTTGTGACTGTGACAGTCGAGGTAAAACATGCATGTTGTGCATGATGCAACACGACAAATGACCAGATATCACACTATGCTATCATTGTTGACTGTTATGCTATGATCCTACCTCATTGTCGGCCCAACAACAGGCAGACAGTAGCAGCAGAGCCAGAGCTGAGAACCTGAACATGCGAGCCATCCTAGCAGACCAGCTACAGCTTCCACTCAGAGTAAAAATACAGTGCTGGAACCAAAAAACAAACAAACAAAAAAAAAGAGACTAAATCTTCACACAGCGAAAGAAAGTACACACTTCTGCAGACATTTGCAGCTGAACTTACCTTGGATCCTCTGTGTGGACTTGTGCAGCTGAGGTTTCACTCCAGGCTTTTATATATGTTCAACTGTGTCAGTCAGCCCAAATATGGATTATCTGGGTACTGAGAAACCTAAAGAGTCAGCTAAACTCACAGGCTTATCAGTCACATATGGTTGAGACAGAAACATTTCCATATCTAGGTGGGGAAAAACTGCACCTGTTGCATTTACCATCATACTGTACAAAATGCAAAAATAATGGAACAATATTACTGTGATGTCTGATTTGTTCTTATAATTTTCTCTATTTCTATGGATTGTGTTAATTTAACACAGGGTTGCTAAAAAGTGTGATATAGGCCTAAAATGGCGTATTAGTACGACGGCTTGAAAAACAACAGGGCCATTGTAGGTAAAAAAATTTTTTTTTATAAAATTACAGAGCCAGTCAGGGGTCTATGATGGCATATTAGTGTCTTGTTCAGTTCAAATGTGGACACAGGAACAAAAAAGAATAGGGCCCAGAAGCACACTGAGACAGAACTGATTCAGTTTGCTTGGCAGGTCAAAGATCAGGAAAAATACCTGGTAAGCAGTCCAACACCAGGAAACAAATTCAGAAGGGCCCAGGCAAATAATTTAAAGCAATCAGGGAAAAGGTGAAAAAAATAAACACAAAAAATGACAGAAACGAAGTGAAAATCAAACAAGGGGAACACACAGAATTAAATACACATGTCAGGGGACTATGTGTGGGCTACCACAAAGCCGATTGCATCACATCATGTCCACCGTTTTACCCCCAATTTCTTACGCTGTTTGCCTTTCAACAGAAGGAAGTAGTAGTAGAAGGAAGCAGTTCATACATGATGGCTGTTGTTATTAAAAGGGACCTATTATACAGCATTTCCAGCCATATATTGTTGTTCTGTAACTCCTCTTTGGCTGCTTTGCATGATTCAAAGTTCAAAAAAAGAATTATTATTATTATTATTTTAATAGTGGCACTTGATGCAGGCCCTCATATCTGCCTCTGTCTGAAACAAGCTGTATATGCTCGTCTTTTTAAGAGACTGGTAGCAAAACAGGCCCAGAGCATAATACTACCACCACCATGCTAGATGGTAGGCAGGGTTAGGAGGGTTACTTTAAAAATGTAATCAAGTACAATTACAAATTACTTTTTTAAAATGTTATCAGTAACGTAATCCAAGTACCACAAAATAAAAGTAATGTAATTTGATTACTTTTAGTTACTTTTGAATTACTTCAATGCCAAATAGGCAAATGAAGACAAGAGAGTATGAAAGATGTGTTGTCTGCTCAGTGTATTTTTAGAGAAACACAGACGCTAACAAAACATAAACAAAACATAACCCTAACCAAATCCCAAAATACATGTTTAAATGTTTTTATATGATATGTTTTGCACTATGTCACCACAATGGCAGTATGTGGCCCATCAATGACAAAAAACCTTTTGTAGGTATTCTGGATGACATTTAAGAGTTTGTCATTTGGAAAACCAATTTAAAATGTTGATGACTCATTCTGCACTTTTGTATTAATTTGGCGTCCAATGCAAAGATTATAATATAAAGATTATAATGCCGCTGAAGGACAGTGTTTCTGGGACCGGGTCCCATTGTAAATTTTGGATCTCAGCTCTGTGATTCAGTATTTCACTCTGTGTGTGTCCTGCTGGAAAGATAGCTTTACTTGTTGCTGAAGTTATTTAACAGCCAGCTGCTGTTATGGCGGGGTGCAGCGCCTGATGACTGTGAACCGGAATGGCACCGGGCGAGCGGGCGAATTGCCCGCTCGCCCGGTAAACACGCCATGAAAAGGACTGAACACAGCCTCAAAGACCAACAGGGAATCCAGTACTGAGATAATTTACACAGAGCTTCTTAATGGATATAGTTAGCTTTACTTTTTGCTAAACCAATAACTGTAGACTAGCCTATCCGCCTGTAACATTATCTGTGGCTAGTTAGCTTGGCCTGTGTTGCTAGCGGTTCTATTAGCTTACTCAGGGCTTTGTCGGTCTGGGAGGCTTTGCTTGGTCCCTGTCCAGCTGCCGTGTCCACTCACTGAGAGGTGGGACTAGTCCGTACAGAGTCTGAATGACAGGGTGGGTGGGCGGAATGTTAACACACATTCGGCATTACTGGCAATTGTAAGCGCCAATCAAGGTCTGCGACACGTCCCTCCCCAGCTTTGTTTTTTTTACAGAAACACTCATATTCCATCTACTGTTTATAAAAAAGGATCCAATTTTTCAAAACGTGCCTGTAATCTGATTAAGTCAATTTTTTTCCTGTACTGTAAGGGAATACAGTTACTTTTTTTGGTCCTCATTACGTAATGACATTACATGTAATCCGTTACTCCCCAACCCTGATGGTAGGTATAGTGTTCTTGGGGTTAAAGGTACAAGGTTGATTGTCATTATTCAGCACAAGGCTGCATAACAAAGTGAAATCCTTAATGCTACACACATATAACTAAGTGTAGGTCTGTATTAGAGGATGTGCTCGGGACAGTGCATCAGGTACTACATTACAGCACCCTTTTTTTAATAGACCCGGAAGGTAAATGCCTGTAGCCGCAAAGTCTACCTGGTGAGCCGGGATGACGTTTGGGACAGTTGAATGCCCAAGCCAGTGTTCTGTATATACGTCAAACGCTTCTCCTTGTAGGTAATGATGCCACTTTTCCACTGCCCACACAACAGCCAAGCACTCCTTTTCTGAGGTGGAATATCTCAGTTCAGCACCATGGATAGCTCTTGAAGCAAATGCTATGGCTCTCTCTTCGCCCTCGATTGTCTGCATCAGGACCGCCCCCAGCCCCACATCACTGGAGTCCCAATGAACCTGAAAGCCTGAGTGTGGCTCCGGCTAAGCCAGCACCGGTGAAGACAGTAGCAGCTCTTTAAGGTGTTCAAAGGCAGCCTGACATTGCGCATTCCACTCCCAATTGACCCCTTTTTCTTGAGGTTATTGAGGAGACTCTTCAGATCTGTTGGTGCTGGGTAAGCACCAATAAGCGACCCCATGTTGACCACCTGGTCCACAGTAGACACGATGCAATGCAGCCCACTGGCCAACCTTGGATTACATGCACTGAGGATGCGTCGCACAATCTCGTCATCGGCCATGTCTGGTCTCCACTTCAGGCAGAGTGCTCTATTATCGTAAGCAAAATCCCGAAGGCACTGGGTGGGTGACTGCACATTTGAGCGGAGCTGCTCGTCAATCTCTGACTGGTAGTCTGTGGGCAAGAAAGCCTCAAGGAGCCCAGTTAGTTATCTTGCTGCGGGAAGCTAACTACCAGCTCTATGCAGGACCTTTTAGAACGGCATTGAGTGTGCCTATGAGCTCAATGCCACTAAGTGGCCTGAGGGCAAGAACGTTTTCAACTGCTCAATGAAATCAGTGACATCAGTAGAACCCCTCGACTCTCCAAACTGGGGAAACTCCATTCTAATAGGGGGTTTGGCCATAGCTGCCGCGGATAGGGGAAGGGTAACACCCTATTCAGACTAAGTTCGCGTCGTACAAGACTTAGTCAACATAAATAAATGTAGAAATATATAAATATGGAATAGAGGAACAACGTTGCAGATATATACATGTGCATTATTCTCGGTCTGTGCCGTGCAGAAGTAACGTAACGGAAGAGAATACTGTGTACATATAAATATAAACTGACAACATAAAAATATACAACAACAAAGATCAACAATCAACAACAAATATGTGTGACGTGCCAGGTCTGTGCACGACACGAGATGAAACAGTATTTACATGTGCAGAGACGTTTGTATCGTTTGCAAGGGGGGAGTGTCAGTGGGGGACCAGGGCCTTGTTAATGAGGCTAGTTGCAGACGGGAAGAAGCTGTTTTTGTGGAGAGAGGTTTTGGTCCTGATGGATGCCTGGCAGCCTCCTGCCAGAGGGGAGAGTCTGAAACAGTTTGTGTCCGGGGTGGGAGGAGTCAGCTGCAATCTTTCCTGCACGCCTCAGAGTCGTCAAAGCGTACAGGTGCAGAAGAGAATGAAGATCGCAGTCAGTCGCTTTCTCTGCAGAGCGAATGATGCACATCAGCCTGCCCTTGTCCCTGGCAGTGGCAGCAGCGTACCAGATGTTCCGAAAACACTTCCTCTTATAACACCTCTAACTCCTAACCTCTAACATGCACTTCCTGTGCTCTTCTTCTTCTATCCCCTACAATGATCTTGTATTGATTGCACTTTTTGTTTTGATTGCACTTTTTGTTAACTCTTACTTCCTTCCCTAGGTATCTACCCCATTG
>NC_060169.1:37107269-37110000 GCF_021292245.1 Micropterus dolomieu | reverse complement strand
CTTACGTTCCTTCTCGGCCGCTACGCTCCTCCAACGAACGCCGCCTGGCTCTGCCATCCCTTCACACAAAGCAATCCCAGTCCCGGCTATTCTCATCTGTGACACCACGATGGTGGAACGAGCTACCACACGCCATCAGAGCAGGGGCGTCCCTCTCTAACTTCAAGAAGCTCCTGAAAACTCATCTCTTCCGAGAACACTTCCTCTTATAACATCTCTAACTCCTAACCTCTAACATGCACTACCTGTGCTCTTCTTCTTCTGTCCCCTACAATGATCTTGTATTGATTGCACTTTTTGTTTTGATTGCACTTTTTGTTAACTCTTACTTCCTTCCCTAGGTATCTACCCCATTGATGTGATATGTACTGTGAGCTCTTAATAGTATTTATTGCTGCTCTTACTAGTATGTATTGTCAGTTGTAGATCTGTAGTTGATGCTCTGTTGATGCTTGTATGTAAGTCGCTTTGGATAAAAGCGTCTGCCAAATGAGTAAATGTAAATGTAAATGATGGAGGAGGTGAGGATGGACTCAATGATGGTTTAGAAGTGCACCATCATCGTCTTTGGCAGACTGAACTTCTTCAGCAGCCGCAAGAAGTACATCCTCTGCTGGGCCTTCTTAGCGAGGGAGGTGATGTTCAGCTCCCACTTGAGGTCCTGGGAGATGATGGTGCCCAGGAAGCGGAAGGAGCCCACAGTGATGACTGGGGAGTCACACAGGATGATGGGGGAGGGTGGGGCTGGGCTCGTCCACGACCATCTACACTGTCTTCAGAGCGTTGAGCTCCAGACTGTCCTGGCTGCACCAGGTCACCAGATGGTCGATCTCCCACCTGTAGGCGGACTCGTCCCCACCCGAGATGAGCCCAATGAGGGTGGTGTCATCCGCAAACTTCAGGAGCTTGACAGACTGGTGACTGGAGGTGCAGCTGTTGGTGTACAGGGAGAAGAGAAGGGGGGAAAGAACGCAGCCTTGAGGGGAACCGGTGCTGATGGTCCTAGAATCAGAGACATGTTTTTCCAGCTTCACGTGCTGCTTTCTGTCCGTCAGGAACTCAGTGATCCACCTGCAGGTGGAGTCAGGCACGTTCAGCTGGGAGAGTCCTGCAGCACGGCCGGGATGATGGTGTTAAAAGCAGAGCTGAAATCCACAAACAGGATCCTGGTGTAGGTTCCTGGGGAGTCCAGGTGCTGGAGGATGTAGTGAAGGGCCATGTTTACTGCATCATCTACAGACCTGTTGGCTCTGTAGGTGAACTGCAGGGGGTCCAGGAGTGGGTCTGTAATGGATTTTAGGTGGGACAGCACAAGGCGTTCAAAGGACTTCATAACCACAGAGGTCAGGGCGACGGGTCTGTAGTCGTTTAGTCCAGTGGTCCTTGGTTTCTTGGGGACAGGGATGATAGTGGAGGCTTTGAAGCAGGCTGGCACATGGCATGTCTCCAGTGAGGTGTTAAAAATGTCTGTGAACACCGGAGACAGCTGATCAGCACAGTGCGTCAGGGTGAATAGGGAGAGAGAGTCCGGCCCAGCTGCTTTGTGGGGTTTCTGCCTCCTGAAAAGACTGTTGACTTCCCTCTCTGTGATGGAGGGAGGGGAAGAAGTGGTGGACTGAGGCTGAAGCTGAGCGGTGGAGGCACGGGGGATGGTGTCCAATTGACTCTGAAAGCAGCAGTAAAACTGGTTCAGCTCATTTGCAAGACGAGAATCATATATGGAGAGGGGGACTTTGGGTTTATAGTTTGTGATCTGTCTGAACCCCCTCCAGACAGAAGTGGCGTCGTTTGCAGAGAACTGGTTCTTTATAATCTCTGAGAACAGTCGTTTAGCTTCTTGCACCTCCTTGCTAAACCTGTCTGTGCCCTGTCACCACTCCTAAATGCCTCCTCCTTTTCCAACCTCAGCTGTCTGAGCTTAGCTGTGAACCAGGGTTTGTCATTGTTATAACTCACCATGGTCCGTGTTGGAATGCAGCTGTCCTCACAGAAGCTGATGTAGGACGTCACAGTCTCTGTAAACTCATCCAGATTGTTGGTAGCAGACCTGAAAACATCCCAGTCAGTGCAGTCCAAACATGCCTGGAGGTCCTCAACAGCTTCACTAGTACACTTCTTTGTCCTCACTACAGGTTTTTAGAGCTTTAGTTTTTGCCTGTAAGCGGGAATCAGATGGACCATCACCTGATCAGAGTGTCCCAGTGGAGCGCAGTGACGGCGTGATAGGCACTGCTAACTGTGGTGTAGCAGTGATCCAAAGTGTTCCCCTCTCTGGTTGGAATCTACCTTTCAGTCCTACATATATGGAAAACCTGAAAGATCAACTTAAAGCTGACAGTGTCTGTTCTTGTGTTATGGCCCTATGCACAGACAGATGGCCGGTGCATGCAAAACAAGAACCTGTGCTGAAAAGCTATTGGTGTGAGCGAGCTACACTTACTGTTAAAGATGGCTTACTGCTGAAAGACACAAGACTTGTGATACCTTCGGCAATGCGGAACGATGTTCTAGCTAAACTACATGAAGGACATCAAGGTGTGGTGAAGTGCAAAGAACGAGCTCGACAGTCAGTTTGGTGGCCGGGGCTTAGTCAGCAAGTGAATGAAATGGTTCTCAACTGCAAACATGCGACAAAGAGCGACAAAATCAGTGGCAGAAGTTGGGGGCGGACTTGTTTGTTTTAGGAGGCAAAACATACCTGCTTGTTGTTGACTATTTTTCCAGGTATGTA
>NC_060169.1:37101149-37107169 GCF_021292245.1 Micropterus dolomieu | reverse complement strand
TTGAGCCTGGCGATGTCATTGCGGCTCATTTCCTTAGCGTTGCCAAAGGACACGTTGGGATTAGGGATAGGGACCATGGTGGGCTGGTTGTTCTTGGAGAAGGCAGTCCTGCAACAAGACACAGAGCAGTTAGACTGAACCACAGCACTCCTGTTAACACAGACATGTATGACTACACACAGCAGAGCTGAAGTGAAGGCAGCTGTTCTCACCTGTGGTACTGCATGACAGAGTTGTAATCATAGGGAGTGCCCTGGTTGAGGGTTGCAATCTTCCTGAAGTTGTGCTCCATTCCTAAAGAAACAACAGGAATAAAGTTACCATCTGTTTGGTTTTAATTCACTTTGATTTTTAACTTTTTGTCAGATCAGAGAATTACCTAAATTATTAGGATTCTTCCCCTAAGGATTAATGTGAGTGCCAACAATCAGTACTAACAAAAACAATTAAAGAGGAGCAATGCCACTTGAAGAAGCCAGATCAAACTTTTTCAGTGGTTTTGATCAAATTTTACTGGTCATTCTATACATGCAGTTTTTATGTCCTAGTGACCATTGAAAGTGCACTTATGGATCTCCCCCCATTCATTTAGATAGGGACCTGGTCTTGTTGCTCTGAAATAACTCGAAGGCGTTACCAAGATGGCTGCCAAGTGGCAGGACTTGCCTATATGGACTTCGGTACTAACACCGAACCTTACCCGGGTCCAGACAGATATAGAAGATATTTTTAAATGATTTCTGTAAAAATAAATTACATTTAAAGAAAGCTGTGACCAAATGTAATGTGGGATTTTGCAGAAATGTCATAAATGGAGTTTAGCCATGAAATAAATTTTAGGCCAGTATAGCCTTTAAGGGAAAACAACTCTATTTGATCGTTCTGGTCTGCAGTATACTTCCCTCTCTAATATTCCATTCTGAATAATAAAAAGCTATATTACCAGAAACAACATTCTGCAGCAGGACTTTGATGTGCTTGTCCCTGTCAGAGCGGGTCTGTTCATGGTTGAATCCCAGAGCGTGGAGCAGCTCATGCTGGACGGTGCCATGGTAAAGGCATCCTTGACGGGCCAGAGACACCACCTGCTTACCACCACGACGGCCAACCATGGAGTAGCAGCTGGACAGGATCAGAGAGGAGTTGAAGAACAGGGAAGTCTGAGAAAAGCTTTCACCTCAAACTGGTTATATTTAACAGTTTCTTACCCATTCTTGGACTCAATGCTCAGCCAGTCGCGGTCGCTGCTTTTGGTGGGTCTGAAGCGGATGCAGGAGACAGAGGAGAAAGACTCCAGTCCTCGGGTGATGATGGCCTTCTCACGGGAGGCTGGCAGGACAATTTATGATCAAATAGTCTGCAAAATACCAGTTATGCAGCTATATCTAACATTTGTTAACTTTAGCTAACATTAGCTAGCATTAGCCAACACAAGCGAGTAGTCATACCAGGACAAGTAAAGCTATAGCAGCAATTCTCATTAATAGAGCTTTTACTTTGAAGGAGAACATTTCTTCTATTAAAAGTTATGTTTCTTGCCAAGATATACTGCTGTCACAGGATGTCATAAAGAGAACACAAAAAGAGATGAGTATGTGACCGTTAACTTAACTTTAATGAGTTTACTATTAACAGTAAGCAGCAAACATCCCCCTGTCTGTTTGATTCTGGTATATGAACAGTCAAATCTCTGCTCAGTCTCACTCTCTAACCTTTTGTCAAAGTTGCTGCTACAACACTCTGCATCAAACATGCAAACCTACTGTATAAAGGCAGAGCATATTTGTCTGACACTTACAGAATTGATTGTTGATGAAATAAGGAACGTAGACTTTCCCATCATTCAGCTTGCCCCACTTGCAGCTTTTGCTGGTGCAGGGGTCGGCGTTTTTCTCGGCCGCGCTGTCAATGGCGATGTCTCCTTCAATCAGGTTGGGATCATCAGCAGAACGGACTGAAACACATCACACAGACACTGCTAATAATAGAAGAAGAAAATGAGTTGAAACACATCAGGCCGTCATGAGGAACATGGTGACTCACTCAGATTACTGTTGGCTCTCTCCAGAAGTTCAGAGACAGAAAGCTCCCCTGAGTCCTCCTCTGCAATGTCCTCTGCTCAGTGACATCAACAACAACACAATTTAACTTTGTATAAAAAGGCACCAGTCACAACACTGTGCACGCCAATAAAATGGGTCTGATCAATACAATAGATTACACACCTGCCTGCAGGTTCAGAGTGGCATTAGGGGAGAAAAAACAAAGATTAGAAATAGATAGAACACCAGCTGACAGAATATTTTAGCAAAATATTTAAATACTGTGGTTTAATGTGGACTCATCACATTAAATATTCCTAGTTACAAGAGAACAGATTAAGAGATACTCTTTCAGCATCATACAACTTAATGTTTGCAGATAAAGTCAACCTTATCACCCAAATGGTCAAATCATCCTCTATGAGAAATGATCATATAGTCCTTAAAACTGTGCCAAAATAGTGAAAATGGTGCTGAAAAAACTCAACTGTGAACTTTGAATAAATATTCAAATAAATCTCCTAACAGAATATTTGAGGATGTGGAGAAGATGACAGGCTTCATATGAGAGAAGTCATTCTCATTTTGTGACTGTGACAGTCGAGGTAAAACATGCATGTTGTGCATGATGCAACACGACAAATGACCAGATATCACACTATGCTATCATTGTTGACTGTTATGCTATGATCCTACCTCATTGTCGGCCCAACAACAGGCAGACAGTAGCAGCAGAGCCAGAGCTGAGAACCTGAACATGCGAGCCATCCTAGCAGACCAGCTACAGCTTCCACTCAGAGTAAAAATACAGTGCTGGAACCAAAAAAAATAAATAAATAAAGAGACAGCTAAATCTTCACACAGCGAAAGAAAGTACACACTTCTCCATTGCATTCTGCTGCAGACATTTGCAGCTGAACTTACCTTGGATCCTCTGTGTGGACTTTTGCAGCTGAGGTTTCACTCCAGGCTTTTATATACGGGTATGTTCAATTGCATAAGTAAGCCCAAATAAGGATAATCTGGGTTCTGAGAAACCCAAAGAATCAGTAAACTCACAGGCTTATCAGTCACATGTGGTTCAGCCAGAAAAACTTCCATATCACTCTAGATGGGAAAAAGGACACCTGTTGCATTTACCATCATACTGTCATCAAAACACAAAGAATTAATGGAAAGAAGTTACAGTCATATCTGATTTGTTTGTCATATCTCACTTTCCATTTTCATGGATTGTATTAATTTAACACAGGGTTGCAAAAAAGTGTGATTTAGGTCTACAATCATGTACGATGGTATATTGAGGCCATTGTAGGTAAGCAAAAAAAATTAAAGCGGTAAGAAGAAATGGACAGGACCCCGCTCCTGGACGCGCTTTGAGGCCTGTTGCGGCTGAGGCTGAGGGGCAGTTCCTGGAGGTCGTCGACGCTGCTCTGAATTATCATATGCTTTGGATGCCTCACTTTCTGTGTAATTTAGGGCATAGCTCCAAGAGGCTTTTTGTGTGTCTTGGGATGATGCATTTTGCCACAGAAATTTTGTTCATCTAGGTCAAACATTGCATACAGGCTGTTGCTTTAAAGGGTCACTTAATACAAACAAACAAATAACTGATTTTGAGATGCATCGCGATGCACACTTGGACGATTATGAATCGATTAACAAATGTCAATAATCAGTTATCTAGAGGTTAATTGATAACGTAATGTTCCGGACTGTCTGTGCGGTGCACACAACGGAGATGTATGGTTCTTCCTGTTTAGCACAGACAGGCAGCTATTGAGTGAGTTGTAAAGTCATTGTAAAGTGTGTAGTTCAACCCCCATCTGACTCTATACTAACAGCAGCCTCATAAATAAAAATAGCCACAGCAGAGGTCAGTAATAACGCTGTAATAATGTAATAATGCTATGCAATGTTAGCTACATTTATATGAAGTAACATTAAAAAGCTGCATTTCATTACTGCCTACTACTTTGGATGGTTGCAAATACTTTGCTGTAAAAGTACAAAATAGTCAAACAGTGAGAAAAATTCATCTTTATCCTATTCGTTTTACAGTCGCATCGTAGCCTCATAATTGAATGAGGTGCCAAGAAATTCCCACCCTTGAGGTGACGCACCGTGATGCATCGAGTAATCGAATCGTTGACCTGATCATCATAATCGAATCAAATCGTGAGACCAGTGAAGATCCACACCCCTAGTTGCCAGTAGATGGCACTATGATTATGAGTGAATTTTGGCCTGTAAATGTGTTCAGGGCGTGATCCTTATCAAACATGTGAAATATGGTACAGATTTGAGCATGTAATGTGAAGTTACAATGATATCCTGTTTTCTGGCAAAACATCAAACTTCAACACGGATACGGATACGCCGTTAAGCGAAAACTCCCAAGAGCGTAAAACTTAAGACTTCCTGTCGCCAATACTGTATAAAATTTGGCACAGATTTGAGGAACAACTTCCTGTTTCATGGCAAATCATCGTTCCGCACCATGCCACGGACACGTCCTTTGAAAAAACACATAGATAGCACAACTTTTAATTTTCACTGCTTTCAGATTGCACAGCAAAATTTTGGAGTTGACAAAATCAATTCTCTATAGGGGAATTTGTTAAAGAACGGACCCTGTAAAACGCTAAAAATGACCAATAAATTGAAAATGGCCGACTTCCTGTTGGATTTAGGGCATCAGGGACTGCTTTTTAGAGGGTGCCATTTTGCCAAGCCAATGCGCGACAACAATGTGACACATAAATTTCCACCACGTTTGAATTTTGTGTAAAATTTTGTGAGCTTTTGAGCACCTTTAGGCCGTCAAAAATGCGATTTATTTGGGAAAATAAGTGAAAAATTGAAAAATCCAAGTCCATGAAATCATCCATGAAAGTGGCAACAAACAACAAAAAGTGAAACTAAAGAGGGCAGGGCACACACACTACTGAGCCTCATTTCGACTTGTTTTAAGGACATTACATCAAAGTTGGATCGGCCTGTAGTGTGGTTTTCCACTTTGATTTTGAGTGTGACTCCAAATCCAGACCTCCATGGGTTGATACATTTTTATTGCTGCTGTAAAATTGGGCATTTTTAACATGGGGGTATACAGATTGACTCGCTTTTGGAGCCAGCCTCAAGTGGCCATTTAATGAACTGCAGGTTTTGATAATTAAGTGTTGGCTTAATTTTTCAGCCCTGGAGATTGATGGACCATAGTCAGTGCAGATGGAAGACAATATCCTCAATTTGATGTGTGCTAAGTTACATTAATTATTCAGTTGACCTCAGCTGTTTTATTCATTCATCAATTATAAATTAGATCATATTTATTTACTTTATGAACCATGAGTATGACGCCACACACACACACACACACACACACACACACACACACACACACACACACGCACACACAGGTGTACAAAATAAAAGCAACACCTGGGCAGTGTAATGAATTGAACGCTTTGTCATTCTTTTTCACCTTAAATACTAAAAGAGGAGCACTTCACAAACTAAGGCAGTCTATAATAAAATTACTTCAAATTGCTATAACGTCAAATTAACTCATCTTTTCACAAATGCATTATTTATTAAAGGTATTGTATGAGACTGGATAAAAGGGAGTATTTGTTATTTTGTCCTTCCTATATCTTTGCAGAATAAAATAGGAGGTGTGTGTGTGTGAGTAGACTTACTGTATGTGCTGAGTGTGGCATTCAGAGCAAGACTAGAAAACAGGTGTATAACATATGTGCATTTGACCATTACAGTTTAAAATAACACTCTAGCAGCTGGATAGAGGATTAGTGACCTTTAAGGGGAGAGCGGAGGTCAGTGGTTACGTGGAGGCTCAGACCCTTATCTGGTGTCCAACAAGATGTCTACACTTATCCTATAGAACTTTGCTCTTATATGGATTGGAGCTTTAGATTGCAGACTCTGACCCTTATATGGTATTTAGCAGATACCTAA
>NC_060169.1:37100114-37101129 GCF_021292245.1 Micropterus dolomieu | reverse complement strand
CCGAGAGGCCTTTTCCTTTGGGTCTCTTCAGCTCTCTGTTGAAAGTTGATATCTTTACCCCTCCTTTCTTTCTCCCAGGGAGAGAAGAGGAATTTGGAGTAGTCCCAATTTATTTAACATAAAATGCACAAATCCACACTGTTGGTCCACTACAGTAGTTCACACCTAACGACTGGTGGCCGCCGATCAACCGCTGATTTACTCCCGACCACAGCGTTCGGACTCTCGCTTAGCGGCAAATCGGGCTAAAAAATCGTGTAGTGTGATCTAGGCTTTAGGCTCTGGGAAACTGTCATGGGCATGCTATACACAAAAGAATTCATTGCTGTTGATTGGACAATTTCTGGTGTGGTGTATAACATATGTGCATTTGACCATTACAGTTTAAAATAACACTCTAGCAGCTGGATAGAGGATTAGTGACCTTTAAGGGGAGAGCGGAGGTCAGTGGTTACGTGGAGGCTCAGACCCTTATCTGGTGTCCAACAAGATGTCTACACTTATCCTATAGAACTTTGCTCTTATATGGATTGGAGCTTTAGATTGCAGACTCTGACCCTTATATGGTATGTAGCAGATACCTAAACATGTCCTATATAAGCTGTGTTTGATGTACAGAGAGACAGAGTGGCCATCGGGCTGGGTCACTCTCCAAGCTGCTGCAGAGCTTGTAATTGATGCTGAACTCCTTGATGTAATAAAGTTTTATGATCAAGAACAGTGTCAAGCGGATTTCTTCTCAACACATTATCGCAGCATTATTGTTCTTGAATATAATGGATTAACAACTATTGGACATAACTGGACACAGAATGCCTTGTTTTGCCTTACGCTAGGTCGGCGGCCTGCCTTGCCCTGTTGCATGGGTCCCACGCTAGCTGTCCTTAACCTTGCTGAAAATTAAAACACTGCAAAAGTAACTTATTTAGATTCTTTTCAGCAATAATATCAACAACAGATAGCAACAACATGGTAACATAACTAATCAAATAGAGGCAAACGTAATCAAGTAACT
>NC_060169.1:37092735-37100094 GCF_021292245.1 Micropterus dolomieu | reverse complement strand
GGAGGCTCAGACCCTTATCTGGTGTCCAACAAGATGTCTACACTTATCCTATAGAACTTTGCTCTTATATGGATTGGAGCTTTAGATTGCAGACTCTGACCCTTATATGGTATTTAGCAGATACCTAAACATGCCCTATATAAGCTATGTTTGATGTACAGAGAGACAGAGTGGCCATCGGGCTGGGTCACTCTCCAAGCTGCTGCAGAGCTTGTAATTGATGCTGAATTCCTTGATGTAATAAACTTTTATGATCAAGAACAGTGTCAAGCGGATTTCTTCTCAACACATCATCGCAGCATTATTGTTCGGACACCACACAGGCTTATCTACTACTGCTTGTGCTGCGTTTGATCACCTGTGTATGTTCATTAAGCAGCGTCACTGGGCTTTGTTCATGAAGGCCAACATGAGGATGACAAAAAATATGAATATTGCTGACCACCTGCTTGGGTTTACACCGAGTTTGGCTTCTGGAGGAATATTTACTCTGTATTTCCATAAAAAAGAACTGCAAGTTCACATCTTTTGTTATAGTAAATGCTGGTACAACTTAATAATCTTTCAGGCCAAAATATACAGGGCTAGTAGAAACACAAAAAGGCTGAGTTGAGGTCAAGATACATTTTATTTATTATTAGTATTAATCAATTTCACAAGCAATTATTCATGTAAGTGTAAACTTGTCATTATGTCATTAGACAATTTATTTCTCTTTAGGAAAACACAAAAGCTACTTTAATCAAATTCAGAATTTCTTTACAGCACACGTATTAAGCACAAGAGTTCTGTTTTGCTTGCAGATATCAATCTGCCTCATTTCCTCTTGACTTCCTGTTGTAAAACAAGGGAATTAAAAATATTGGCTGATAATGCGTACATGTGCACATAAATACACACATGGACATGCACAAACTATGGAAACTGAAGACAGAATATCCAGTTAGGTTCAACTAAATATCATCATCTTACTAAGATCACAGTGTGCACATAGCAATTTAGAAAAAAAACATCCAAACCCACAACCCACTTACTTTAATTGTAGAGGAACTGGTTTCTTTGCAGAAAAAGGCGAGGTCTGGAAGCAGTTGAATCTGAAATAAATTCAAAAAGACACAACATGTGTAAAAGCTGCTTGAATTCTTACTAGTAGTGTTACAATGTACATGCACATACATAATCATTCTATGTGAGTGTTCACAAGTCTGTCCTGTTTGTCAGTAGAAAGAAAGTAAATTCTCAGAGAGTACTGTCAGTAGGTGGGTAAGCTAGTGGGTAGCCAGGTAGGTAGGTATTAAGATAGGTGAGAATGTAGGTAGAAAAATATACTGTAGATATATAGAAAGTAGGAAGTCATTTTGTTGTGTAGGTACTAGGCTAAATGTTTAAAAGGTACGTACTACAGCTATAAAGGCGGTTCACCCGAAGGATGTCAACAGGACTCATCTGGTTGGCCCTGCCAATGGGTACATTGTTGTCAGGAATGGGCACGATGGTTGGCTCCCTGTTCCTAGAGAAGGCAAACCTATGGTGCAAATACAAAGTAGTGATGAGAGGTTTAAACTGTACAGCTGCCACCATTTTTTTTTTCATGTTCAACAAGAACCACAAGTTTATTTCCACAGAGCTAAATCACCACTGAAAGCTGATGAATGTCTACAAGCTGTGGAATCTTTTGGCCACTTGAGGGCAGAAGAACTCAACAACCAGGGGAAAACACGTAAGCTGCCATATATCGCCTTATGAAGTTGTTCTGGTTAACAGGTTAGCAAACAATTGCCCTTTTCCAGAAGTTACAGAGAAACATCACTGGTGATATTCATGTGGAGTCGTGTTTTTGTCACCTGGTGAATGTAATTCCAATATTCACCGTCTTTTAGCTCTATTTTGTTCTCTACCAACTCCTGAGTGAAATACCTGACTGTATACAGTATACTGTATCTCTATTGCCCAGCAGGAAACAGCAGAGACAGTTAGCAACTAGCTAGGGAACATGGTGGAGCGTTTTGCAGTTAAAGAGCCAGATATTCCCCTCTTGGTAGATGGAAAGCAGGACAGAACTAAAAGGGGAGTGAATATTAAACATGTAGCAGTGAAGTAGTAAGAGATTATGTATAAAACTTGGTTAAAATGTTGTCAGTAGGCACAGAGTTCACTGTAGTGTTGGGTGGTATGCCTCATATGTAACATACTCTCTTTGTAGGCATACCACTAAATTAACAAAATGTTAATGTTAAAATTGGACTGGATGGAATCGCCAATCTTCAATATATCTGTCCAATCACTCAACCCTAATTTACAGCCCTTCTTATTTGCAAAAATGCATTTAAAAAAAGCTGATCTGAGGGTTCTCTTCATGGCCAGTATGAAGACAAAGCATGACTACAGCATCCAGTAACTCTTTCAACGTACACATGTGAGTGTTGTTTTAACACAGACTTGAACAAATGTGAATGCCTCCTTTAAAAATGGTTAGTTGTGTTATATATCTTATGCACTATCATAATTATATTGTCGTTATATATCATACCGCTCAGTGAGTGAACTGAGACGTTACCTTCCATAGTGCATGACAGAGTTGTAGTCATAGGGAGTGCCAAGGTTCCTTGTTTGGATCTTCCTGAAATTGTGCTCCATTCCTGTGAGGGATCACACAGCTCTATTATATTTTTTCTGTTTTATAACAGTTTGCCAGTCACAGTAAGTGAAACAAATGAATCGCTATTAATGCAGGAAACTACGTCTGTCTTTATTAGTGCTCATACTAGTATGTATTGTCAGTTGTAGTTCTCGTGCTGTATTTGCTTGATGATGCTTGTATGTTGTTCCACAATATATTAGTCGCTTTTGATAAAATGAGTAAATGTAAATGTCTATTTCTGTAGACATCCAGAGCTACTATATCCCTGCTGAAATAATATGGTCAACTCAAGTCATATTCTTATTTATCTATTTGTACTTTAAACCTTTCACTTGTGTTCTTTAAAGTGATAAAAGGAAGTTGTATAAATTGTAAAACCCAAATTTGGTTGTTTTAGTGAAAGCACTATTAAAGTTCCATCTATAGTCAACATAATAATTGTTAGTATGTCTGTAACCCACCAGCAATGACGTTTTGCAGCAGGATGCGAACATGCGCGTCCCTGTCGGACCGGGTCTGTTCATGGTTGAAGCCCAGGGCGTGGAGCAGCTCGTGTTGGACGATGTGGTGGAAAACACAGCCTTGGCGACTCAAAGATACAGTCTGGCCCTGTCCACGACGCCCGATAAATGAGAAACACCTGAAAGCAAATAAAATAACCAATCAGTAACAAAAAATCACACATGGCTGCCCTTGGCCTAAAACACACAGTGTTTGTTAGTGTAAGTAATGTCTATGAGTGCATTCATGCATATGTGCTATGTGCATTGTGAGCTCCATACCCTGAGAGGGACTGGATGTCTACAAAGTCCTCCTGGCCATTCAAGGGGGTGAAGCGGATGCAGGTGGACTCGGCAAATGACCGCAGAGCTCGGATGATGGTTTCTCTTTCTCTTTGGGCTTGACAGCATAAAAAACATCTGTTTAGTGGCAGGAGAGTCTTCCAAGATAAGATCCAAAGTATAGTGCAGCACACAGAGAAACTTTTTAAAACTAAAGTTTCAACGTCCTAACACAGAACCAAAGTCAAAGTCCTGCCTTACAAATCTAACTTACAGAACTGATTGGAGATGCGGTAGGGTACATAGACATTGCCATCGGTGGCTTTAGGCCACAGGCAGCCTCGGGATGTGCAGGGATCAGCATTCTGCAGACCGGTTGGTATTGCTATGTCTCCAAACATCACTAGAGGCTCATCCAGGTGCTTTCCTGCAAAATGACATGAGGATGATCTTTTTAATCTCATTTTCACTGCTGTGTTAAGGGCTGGTCAAATCTGTGTCTGAAACAAGATTTCAGTCACAATGATGGAATGAAGTTTCTCTGTTATATACTTCCAGGTACCAGCATTATGTATCACTTCTATGTTTTAATGCATATTTTTGATCTTTATGTAAGGTCAGAGAGAAACATACCAACATTAACATTGGCCCTCTCTATCAGCGTGGAGACACTGAAATCATCATCCTCAATGGTGTTGCCTGCGGAATAGAAACAGTTTGTTCATGTATAAGCTACATCATGTAAGAGTGAATGTTACTGTCTGAAAAGTAGCCATGTCTTACCAGAGTACACTTCATTCCTTTCAAAAGAAGCCTGTAATAATAACAATTACACAAATGGTTCAATACAGAAGAATGAATATGGATAAAAAGTATAAAATTAAAGAAAAAAAATCACATTTTGCTTTTTGCAAATTACCAAAGCATAGTTGTTTAGGAATGAAATGTCTTCTGATGCTTACCTGTATAGTAAAACTGTGGGCAGAGCAGAAGAGGACACTGAGCACAGCAGCCTGGAGGATCATGACTGGTTATAGGACAGCAGCAGCAGACCAAGAAAATGCCTGGGGAAACAGAAGTGTTCAAACTTATATAGTAGTAGGAAAGCTACCTTTCACCATAATATGACAGATGGCTCACCAAAGACTTATTGACAAATTCAGCTCAATTGTTACGGCAGTTATTGCTTAAAACAGACTTGTGTAAGATGTGGGCTTTGTTTTCTCCAGTCTGTTCCCAGGCAGGAGCAGACTACATGTTTTTACAGTCAATGATGTAAGTCTTGTATATCATTTTATCCACATTTTCTCAAAATTCAGCTAAAGTACAAAAACTAAACAAAAGAAAACTTAAAAACTAAAAATAGACCCTTTGGATACCCTATCTAAAGAGTTAACCTGGAAAGGAGGTTCTATTAGGTGATGATGATTACTTGATGATGCGCCTCTGATGCCACATCTCTCATATAATGTTTTACTGAAAACATATGTAGAAAATTATGCTTGAGACATCAAGAAAGATTTCATTTAATAGGGTGGTGAATAAAAAACACCAGCTTAAATAATTTGCTCAGTATAAGGGGTTATAGAAATACTGCAATAGGTTACCAGTACCACTCATAGAATATAGCTGCAATTATGATTCTCCAGGCTGCAAGTAGGTGCACAGGGTTGACTGTGTGACTTTGGTGTTTTTAATGCTTTAAAACATCAAACACTGAAAAATCACAATAACACAAATAAACTAAAAGATCGAGGCAGCAGCACATCAGAAATTCCCATATTCTGTGAGTTTTTGTTTGTGTCAGTGCAGTACGCTGGCTTTTGCAGCTGTTTCTGTTAGGTTAAAAAAAAGTTCTATCTCTGTAGGGATCCTTTCCATAATGTTCATAACTCTTGTGACAGTGGCAAAAACAAGCACTGGACAGACGTGGACAAAATTGTTGGTACCCTTCCGTTAAAGAAAGAAAAACCCACAATGGCCCCTGAAATAACTTGAAACTGACAAAAGGTATAATAAATACAAATTAACTGAAAATTAACTGATGAAAATCAGACAGTGCTTTTGAATTGTGGTTCAACAGAATCACTTAAAAAAACAAACTAATGAAACTGACCTGGACAAAAATGATGGTACCCTGAACTTATTTAACGTGATTTCTGTAACTCTCAATGAGACTTCTGCACTTGTCAACAGGTATTCTGGCCCTTTCCTCATAAGCAAACTGCAGCTGTTTCAGGTTCGAAGGATGCCTTCTCCAGACTGCATGTTTCAGCTCCTTCCACAGATGTTCAATAGGATTCAGATCAGGGCTCATAGAAGGCCACTTCAGAATAGTCCAATGTTTTGCTCGTAGACATTCTTGGGTGTTTTTGTTGTGTGTTTTGCGTCATTATCATTTTGGAGGACCCCTGACCTGTCCCTGAGACCAAGCTTCCTGACACTGGGCAGCACACTCCAGAGTGCCTCCTGTTAATTTGAAGTAATTTGTAGTTATTATTACTTTTGTCAGTTTCAAGTTATTTCAGGGACCATTGTGGGTTTTTCTTTCTTTAGGGTACCAACAATTTTGTCCACGTCTGTACATTGATGGGTAGTATTACATTGCAGCCTTGTTTTGCTGGTGCTCACACTCACACAAGCTCAATATTTTCAGCACGTGGTTTCACTTGGAGCTTTGCAAACACATTGTCTGAAAAACAACCAGCAGCAACGTACAGTATATTGTATACTGTATACATCATATCCACCAACTTTATGTACATAAAAAGACCTGCACAAAACCAGCATTCTTTGCATTATGCTCCAATGCACTATTCTCATGCTGTATGTAAATGTTGTTTTTAGTTTACACTCACCTAAAGGATTATTAGGAACACCTGTTCAATTTCTCATTAATGCAATTATCTAATCAACCAGTCACATGGCAGTTGCTTCAATGCATTTAGGGGTGTGGTCCTGGTCAAGACAATCTCCTGAACTCCAAACTGAATGTCAGAATGGGAAAGAAAGGTGATTTAAGCAATTTTGAGCGCGGCATGGTTGTTGGTGCCAGACGGGCCGGTCTGAGTATTTCACAATCTGCTCAGTTACTGGGATTTTCACGCACAACCATTTCTAGGGTTTACAAAGAATGGTGTGAAAAGGGAAAAACATCCAGTATGCGGCAGTCCTGTGGGCGAAAATGCCTCGTTGATGCTAGAGGTCAGAGGAGGATGTGGCTCAGGAGGTAGAGCGGGTTGGCCGTTAATGGGAAGGTCGGCGGTTCAATCCCTGGCTCCCCCTGGTTGCGTGTCGAAGTGTCCTTGGGCAAGATACTGAACCCCCGAATTGCCCCTGGCGGCTATTCCGCCAGTGTATGAGTGAGTGTGAATGTTAGTTTCCGTTTGAGCACTTAGGCTCAGTGTATGAATGTGTGTGACTGGTGAATGCAGATGTAGTGTAAAAGTGCTTTGAGTGGTCAAAAAGACTAGAAAGGCGCTATACAAGTACGGAGCATTTACATTTAGGAGAATGGGCCGACTGATTCAAGCTGATAGAAGAGCAACTTTGACTGAAATAACCACTCGTTACAACCGAGGTATGCAGCAAAGCATTTGTGAAGCCACAACACGCACAACCTTGAGGCGGATGGGCTACAATAGCAGAAGACCCCACCGGGTACCACTCATCTCCACTACAAATAGGAAAAAGAGGCTACAATTTGCAAGAGCTCACCAAAATTGGACAGTTGAAGACTGGAAAAATGTCGCCTGGTCTGATGAGTCTCGATTTCTGTTGAGACATTCAGATGGTAGAGTCAGAATTTGGCGTAAACAGAATGAGAACATGGATCCATCATGCCTTGTTACCACTGTGCAGGCTGCTGGTGGTGGTGGTGTAATGGTGTGGGGGATGTTTTCTTGGCACACTTTAGGCCCCTTAGTGCCAATTGGG
>NC_060169.1:37086891-37092635 GCF_021292245.1 Micropterus dolomieu | reverse complement strand
CTGTGCAGGCTGCTGGTGGTGGTGGTGTAATGGTGTGGGGGATGTTTTCTTGGCACACTTTAGGCCCCTTAGTGCCAATTGGGCATCGTTTAAATGCCACGGCCTACCTGAGCATTGTTTCTGACCATGTCCATCCCTTTATGGCCACCATGTACCCATCCTCTGATGGCTACTTCCAGCAGGATAATGCACCATGTCACAAAGCTCCAATCATTTCAAATTGGTTTCTTGAACATGACAATGAGTTCACTGTACCAAAATGGCCCCCACAGTCACCAGATCTCAACCCAATAGAGCATCTTTGGGATGTGGTGGAACGGGAGCTTCGTGCCCTGGATGTGCATCCCACAAATCTCCATCAACTGCAAGATGCTATCCATCAATATGGGCCAACATTTCTAAAGAATGCTTTCAGCACCTTGTTGAATCAATGCCACGTAGAATTAAGGCAGTTCTGAAGGCGAAAGGGGGTCAAACACAGTATTAGTATGGTGTTCCTAATAATCCTTTAGGTGAGTGTATGTTCCTGTGTATGTATGGATCTGTAAATATCTGTTTTTTTGTTGAGCTTGTTGTCCTGTTACATTCCTTATATTTCTATACAAACACCTGATTAGAAGGTACATTGAATTTCACATGGTAATTTAATTTCCTTTCTATCACACATTTGTAATGTTCATAGTTTTACTTCTTTGTTGTTTGTTAATGTATAAAAAAATATTGCATATTGTTTTTTGTATTTATTTTGTTCTTGATTATTGTCACTGCACAGTTTATTAGCTAACAGCATATATGTTTAAATGTTTTTTAAATGACAAAGCATGTGTCAAATATAGTCCCTATGTGAGATTAAAGCTGAAAATTAATAAATTGTGAAGTTTTGTGATGACCATACCTATTATGTTTATGCTGTCATTAAGTCAGTCTCAGACAACGTCAAAACATTTCATGTTACCAAATTTGCAAATAACATCTTATCATTACTTAAAGCAAAATCTTAATGCAAAGCAGTAAGTGTGTGTTTGCATTGTCATTGTTCCTGTTTTTGCCAGGCTTTGCAAGACTATCTATGTGTAAACTAAACTCATATTGCAACTCTGCCCAAAATTTGGAGAAGTCACAAAAAGGCTTTTGCAACTCTACACCTCTGATTTTAACCACAGAGAGGGGTTGTGTAAATGTGCAAACTGTTATGTTTAGTTATCTTGAGGACCCCATTGTAGACACAGAGACAGGAAAAAGAGAAATCACGGTAGATTTATTTATTAACAACTTCACAAAAATGTGCAAATGAGGGATTCCCATGGGCAAAAACACTGAGCAAGGCAGACAGACTGACTTCCTCCTCTCTCAGACCAAAACATGATGCACAAGCAAAAAAGGCAGAGATCAGGCACAAAGTCAGGTAACATGATGCAAGGCGAGAGTACCACTATGGATGCTCTGGCAAAGAACAAAGTGCAGAGCCAGGTTTTATATTCTGAATGGTTGAATTGTGGAATCATCCTCAGGTGTGTAGAGGAGCCACTGTTGAGCTCATGATTGGTCCAGAGAGGCCGGAGCGCCTGCTAAGCCCCTCAACCAAACCCACAAGTTTGGACAGCAGCACAAGGAGGCGGTTGTACTGCAAAACTTCACCCAGCAAGAGTGTCTCCAAGACCCTGGACCTTATCGCTTCGACTCCTCTTCTCAAAGACGCCCCTCCAACACTTTGCAATCCGGGCAGAGTGCCCCAGGCTTCAGAGGCAGCTGCGACAAAGTTAAACAGTGAGATGAAAGGCCAGTACACCACTGTACCCCCTCAAATGTTAGTCCCCACTGTTTGTCATCACGCCGCTCCTTTGCCACTTGTTGATGCGAGTGCATGGCATCAAACATACTATAAACAGCATGCGCAGATGTATATAAAATAGATTTAAAAGTACTAAATATGTATTGGAATTTTTTTTTTTATCTTAGAATTCATAGGTCAACTGGGTCATTTTACAAACCTGGTACTTCTTTAGGCAGTGAATCCGTTCTACAGTGCAGATCTTTTGTGATCTGCAACAACTTCAAATCAGATGGGAAGAATGAGACCAAGACATTTCTAAAAAGAGGAAACTTGACTTGTCTTGTAACACGTTTGTTGATGTAAGATCCAGTGAGAAAATGTCTCAGTATTGCATGTATTGTTCTCTGTAGTTCACATACTCTGTCTCAGTCATACATGTGTAAGCAAGGCTAAAGTGTGAGGGCTAAATTAACACTTATGCCTGTTTTATTATTGATATAAATAATCAGAGGTTCTACAGCATCAGATGTAAGAACAGGCCAAGTAATAGAATAGAACAGATTTCGTAAATCAGAAGATGAATTGATGAATTTAAGAAATGTGTGAGAGCAGAAATAGCCATTGCAATTTCCTTCTTTCCTTTCAAAAAACATTTTAAAGAACTGTAAAGAGTAAAGAATCTACAACTGCTTTACATTTTCAGAATTATTTCTTCAATAATCTACACAAAACTGCCATTTATTCTAAAGATTGTGTTGTCTGTCTGAGAAATCAAAATAGCGGATTGCTGCAGCCGGGCCACCGACAGGTAACCATGTGGGCCAGGCCGCCGACTGGGACACAGAGCTGATGGCCGATCTGTGGCATTAGTTAGTGAGACCCTGTGGCACTCGCCAGCAAAGACTCTTGGGACACAGGACAGGTAGAGACAGTGCTGCACTTTCTAACCTCATGCCCTAAATATAAAACACTAAGACAAAAACACTTTGCAAACATTTCCCAAATATACCCCGAATTCAAATTCATATCAGACACACAGAAACTCTCCTATTTACTGGGAGAAATGCCCAAATGTCAAATAATTGCTGCAAAATATCTCTCATCATGCCATGAACTGACGACAACATGTGGAAACTCAGACTGATAAATAATTTTCAAATTATTATTATTTTGATTGTTTGATATTTTATTAATTGTTTTGTTTTTGAATTTCACATTTGATACATTGGGCATGTTATATTTTTATTTTTACTCACTAAGTTACTCACTACTCAAGTTTTTTTTTAGTAAATACTTCAATACTCTTACTCAAGTAGTTATTTTGATAGTTTTTGACAGTTTTTGGCTACTCTACCCGCCTCTGGAAACTATTAAATTAAAAACAAACCATGACCAAGTCTTGATATTATTGTTTCATCTCTCATGTTCCTTGCTGCACACCTCATGTCTCCCACTTTCCTTGAACTCTGTAAAACCATCGTCCTCTACTCTTTTCCACCCATTGCTTTTGCCACCTTTCAGTCACTCTCTGTTTCATAATGTTCTTGATTTCTGTCTTACTGAAGCTAAACACTTTTTTGTACTTCTATCAAAATGTCTGATCTGCTGTCTAAATGTATGTTCTGTTAACAGGCTAGTGAAGAACTTGAGTCTAAATAAAATGATTGCTCTCAGTGGTAGTTGTTGTGTCCTCTATCCACTGAAACTCTGAAACAATAAATGCTACTGCTTTTATTAACTAAACTCTTTGATGCATGTGTGTAGATCTGGAGAAACTGCAGTGACTATCAATGTATGTCTGTACGGCATGTGAATTCAAAATAAACTCCCTTTTCTTACTCTTATTTCCTAATAATGTAAAATCTACTGAGACATCAGCAGGTATCCAAGGTGGTATTTCTTGAAATGGTACGGTTGGACCAAAGTTTAATTTGGCTACTTTAAGTTCTGTTGCTTTTTGTATTGCTGTCCATCCAAAAGCCTTTTCTCTCTCTCCTCTCCTTTTCCAAGGAAGGTCTGACTGTGACCCTATAAATTAACCCAGTTATGCAATCATAGCTGTATCTTTCTAATTTCTAGTGGCATTTCTCCCATTTCCACCTGTAATGCTGCTGGGGGTTGTTTTAAATTCAGCTGTGCATAATCTCAAAGCCTGACAGTAAACATGAACACGCTTTTTGACAGATGTGCTTGCTGCTGATCCACACACTACACAACCATAATCTAATATTGATCAAATTAATCCACTGTATATAGCCTGCAAAGCAGTTCTAAAAAAAACAAACAAAAAATCCTGAATAGATCTTTTCTATTCTGACTTCTTTCGATCTTTAAAAATCAGATTAATAATCCTTCTCTGCACCTCATAACATATGCCTTCTCTATATCAAAAAAGACAACCACGACACTTTCCCTGTTTATCTGTTCATTAATTTCATGTTCTGGACATAAAAATCCATAGTAGTTCCTCTTTTCCTAAAGTCAGTCTGGTATTTGGATATATACCATAGTGTAGTTTCATACTGGTATTCCAGTAACATTTCACTACACCAGAACCAGAACATTTTCTTACCTGTTTTTCCCCAACTACACCTATTTGGTTTAACGTTCCACTTACCCACCACACTTTGATATTCTAGGAACTCCAATTCCTCCAATCTTTCCTGACTCTGCTAAGGCCTGGAAAATTCTCAAATAAAGATTTCACAGGATGCTGACAACTCGGTTGGTCCACAGTGTAGGTATGGATATCTTTCCAATGCATGTGTCCGAACCATATGTGACTGATAAGCCTGTGAGTTTAGCTGACTCTTTAGGTTTCTCAGTACCCAGATAATCCATATTTGGGCACAGTTGAACATATATAAAAGCCTGGAGTGAAACCTCAGCACTCCACACAGAGGATCCAAGGTAAGTTCAGCTGCAAATGTCTGCAGCAGAATGCAATGGAGAAGTGTGTACTTTCTTTCGCTGTGTGAAGATTTAGCTGTCTCTTTATTTATTTATTTTTTTTGGTTCCAGCACTGTATTTTTACTCTGAGTGGAAGCTGTAGCTGATTCTTGTCTGTGTCCTGCAGGTCTGCTAGGATGGCTCGCATGTTCAGGTTCTCAGCTCTGGCTCTGCTGCTACTGTCTGCCTGTTGTTGGGCCGACAATGAGGTAGGATCATAGCATAACAGTCAACAATGATAGCATAGTGTGATATCTGGTCATTTGTCGTGTTGCATCATGCACAACATGCATGTTTTACCTCGACTGTCACAGTCACAAAATGAGAATGACTTCTCTCATATGAAGCCTGTCATCTTCTCCACATCCTCAAATGTTCTGTATTCTGAGATTTATTTGAACAGTTTTTCACAGTTCACAGTAGAGTTTTTCAGCACCATTTTCACTATTTTGGCATATTTTTCCAGTTCTAAATAAATCATTTCTCTTAGATTATTTGACCATTTGGATGCTACAGTTGACTTTATCTGTGAACTTTAAGTTCAATGATGCTGAAAGTGTATCTCTTAACCAGATTTGTAACTAGATTTGTTTTATTGCAATGAGTCCACTTTACGACAGTATTTGAATATTTGGCTGAAAATGCTGTCAACATTTAGCTGTAATCTCAAGTCATGGTGTTCTATCTATTTCTTTCTTTGTTTTTTCTCCCCTAATGCCACTCTGAACCTGCAGGCAGGTGTGTAATCTACTGTATTGATCAGACCCATTGTATTGGCGTGCACAGTGTTGTGACTGGTGCCTTTTTATACAAAGTTAAATTGTGTTGTTGTTGATGTCACTGAGCAGAGGACATTGCAGAGGAGGACTCAGGGGAGCTTTCTGTCTCTGAACTTCTGGAGAGAGCCAACAGTAATCTGAGTGAGTCACCATGTTCCTAATGACGGCCTGATGTGTTTCAACTCATTTTCTTCTTCTATTATTAGCAGTGTCTGTGTGATGTGTTTCAGTCCGTTCTGCT
>NC_060169.1:37039839-37086791 GCF_021292245.1 Micropterus dolomieu | reverse complement strand
TAAAATATTAAATAAAAAAACGCTTAGATTTCGGAAAAAAATACAATCCTTTTTTAACCTTTTGGCTTCCCGTACATTCAGTTGCGCTTCTAGCTCGTATTCACTTCTGTTGGTACGTATCACGTATGGTAACTGGGCAAAACTACGCATGATTTGTTGTAGTATGATTGCATAAAGGAAGGAAACAGGAATTCCGGTAGGGAACAGAATCGACTGACGTGCAGGCAGCGCTGCAGCAGTGCAGCCACTTAAACAGAGTTTGCCCTTCCCCTACTGACTTTCACTTTCGGTGCCCGAATGGAAGTGAATGAGGCTTTGCGATCGCGATTATTTTTTTATTTTATTTTTTTTTCTCGGAAGGGCGAGTCGGAAGGGCAACTTGAGTCAGGAAAGGCAAACGGGCAGTTGCCCGGGCAACCAGAGCAACCCCCCTGTGCACGTCCCTGCTTGTTCTTGTCACTGACAGGCTCAGATAACTGTGTGACAACATTGCGGAAAGAATCCGTACCGAAGAAGAGTAAGATCATTTTTGTTGACGTTACTACACGTAAGTTTTTCAATGAAATTAATGAAATTTTCGTTGCCTTATTGTCAGTGGGCTCAAAACTCACATAGAAATGAAGCACACGCCTGTTTTCTCCGTTGCTGCATCAGCCACTATTCTGCTTTTAATGTGAGAGTGTTCTCCGGTGTTCTGTCGATTTATGCACAAGCGTGATTTATGCACAAGCGTGATTTATGCACAAGCGTGGTCTGTTTCCACGCCCATAAATCTGTGAGAGAAAGTGGCTGATCAGTCAATATCTGTCAGTAATATAAAAAACAGATGATGTCATAATTCTGTGAGAGTTATAACTTTATGGGATTGAAAAAGGGAACACATAAAGTAGCATTTTTCTATAGGGTAGCATAGATCGCCAGAACAATGGTGTTGATCTGCCTCTGAGACGGGAACGTTGAAGTAACAAAGCCTGAACATGTCTGGAGAAAAGCCACAGCCTGGATGCTGGTGTTCCTGCATTTATTGTGGTATTTCTGTATGAAAGTGGTTGTGTTTTGGATTATGCTCGCTCATGAGTTCAAGCGAGCGCGCGTACGAGCACACACCTGGTTGCAATCTTAAAACCGCACCGCTAGTGGCCGCTGGAAACTACATAATGCCCCTTTAAACCAGATACAGTCACTATTTTTAATCTTGTCAAAGCTACCAGACTCCGTTTACCTGACTTCACAGAACAGACCAGAGAGGCAAAATTGTTATTTTTGTTAAGGGAGTCTGGTGGCTTTGACAAGAGCAAAATAGTGAGTTTCTGGTTTAAAAAAAGGATCTTACTCTTATGTATATATTTAACTTTTATTTTAAATATGTTTTTAGAACATGGACACAACTTATTTCTGCTTGTTTTGCCCCTTGTGTTCTCCTTTTTTGTCCTTTCCCTTCTCATAGATTCAATTATTACATGTTTCTCTTTCTGCCCCCTCATTTTTAATAGATTTGAATTGAAGATACATGAAGGGATGTCTTCATGCCAGTATCGATACAAACACACGAAACAAAAACACTTTTTTTAATGAACATATGAGTGTTGTTTGATGACAGACTTGGTCAAATTTCACACTATGCTTTGATATAAAAGTTCCAATGTTATTGGAATATTTACACAGAGAGCATCTATCAACACCACTTTCAAATTGTCCCTCCACCAAATGACCTGCATTTCCTCTGTAGAAACTGCGTGAGACCTTTGACCTGCCGTCCTGCAGACATCAGATCATGCAGATGAAGGAGAAGAGGGTTTGGACTGAATGGCAGTTTGGGTCGTCCTGTAACAATAAACCTGATGAAATTAAAATCTGATCACTGCCTGGCTGTTTTTGTAGTGGCAAAGGACACCGAACCTCTGCAGATTTTGGAGAAGATAATGAGACATATGATTTCAAATACCATCAGATTTTATTTTCATATCACAAATAAAAATCAACCATACATGTAATCAGTTTGATGGCTTGAGGTCCCTTGCATCAGAATATAATGTAAATAAAAGATTTCTCCAACACCACCACCAGTTCTTTCTTGTCATCTTCAGATAAAGCATGACCGATATCAGCTGACACTGAACAGAAAGGTGTCATACTGAAACAAGCACAGCTTAGTCCTTTAAACACACGTCTCTCTCAAGTGCATGTTTATTGACATTCAGGAAGTTGACTTAGTCACAGAAAGAGATTATTTTTGCATAATTCCATCTATTTGCATATTACTTTCTTGAAATCTGATTTATTTAAATCACATCATTCATTTTCATTCCCTAAGGTAATCTCAGTCCATCAAGATCCAAGGGGTTTAAGTCTGTCCACCACTTTATCAGCAGTCAGGTTGTACTGGCAGGCTCTCAGGCCTTCGATCAGCTCATCTGTTCGGGCCTCGGCTCCTCGACTCTTCCTCCACTCCTTCAGCAGCTCCACCGCTGTTTCCTCCAGCTCTGTGGGATGCCTCTTGGAGATCGACTCCAGCTTAACCTCACTCAAACCCAGTTTGCGGCCCAGTTTACGCCAATTTCTTCCCAGATTCTCTGCAATCACCTCTGTAGCGATGTCCAGTCTTGCTGAAAGAGGAGAAAACAGTGAGATTTTAGAGAAAAAAAAAGTTTTTCTTCCTAATTTTGGAATCATCTTTATGCAAAACATTAAGCGCAACTATTCACCAACCTCCTCAGGCCAACAGTGAGATGTGGCAGAGAATAGGAACAACTGGCCATGGATATTTGGAGTAAGAAAAAAGTCCTCACATAATCAGCTGTTCAAAATGATCCAAATGCTACATTTCACTTATTTAAAGAGGTGGTATTATGCTCTTTTTCAGGTTCAAACTGCACATTGCTGCAGCTCCTCTGTGTTGAAGGCTTCTTTTTAGCTATGGAGTGATACATCTTGCCTCTACATGATCTTTGTAGGGAGTTGTCTGTGAAGATTCTCAGTCATCCAGGTCATAGTTATCCAACAAAGGTTAAAATCAAGGGCAACTGGACTTGGTTGAAGATACTGGAAGACGTTTCGTCCCTCATCCAAAGGACTTCTTCAGTTCTGACTGACTGGCAGGGAAACTCAGCTATTTAACCTCAGTGGGGTCGTTAGCTAGGATCGTTGCTACCCGGGTGTAAACGGCTTCTCCTCAGGCCAAGACTCTGTTTACTTACATCTGAAGGACAGAGGACACTGGTTTGAGGACCACCAGGTGCACATTTTAGACAGAGAAGATGGATGGTTTGAAAGAGGTGTCAAGGAAGCATCTACACCAGGGTGGAGAAGCCGTCATTGAACAGGGGAGGGGGTCTACGCCACCACTTATCCCCCACTTACAATGCTGTCCTTTCATCACTTCCCAGGAAACTCAACAAGCATTTCCCAGGGTGTGGAGGGACAGAGGTGAGATAAAGATAAAGAAATTATGTGAGGTGAGAGGGACAGGTGCATGCGGATGCTGATAAAACAACAGGAAGTTAGTTCTTACAGTTTGGCTGCTGATTTGAGCGCTCACATCAGCAGATGGAGCTGCAGCAGTGACTCACAACTCACGGAGCTGACTAACCTAACAGCTGCCGCAATTTGTGTCAGAAATGGCACTCCTTCTCAGAGTCAGAACTGAGTCAAATCTGAAAACACAGGAATGATCCACATATTTATATATTATATAGGAGTTTCAGTGTGAATAAAAGTCCAAAATCCGCTTAGAAATAAAAGACACTCCTAAAACTTCAGAACTAGCTAGAAGTTCTCATCAGTATCCCAGTAATACAGTGTTGTCTGTACGTCAGTGGATACACTGCTTATTTGGCGTGCATTCTTATAACCTTATAATGCTGCCATGGTCTAAGCACTATTTGTATTATGGGAACTTTAGTGCCAAAAGTTAAAAGCGTGATCATCTACCAAATAGAAGTAAGACAAAGAATAGGCCTAATAAAGGAGTGATTAAATAATCAATATCAACCCTTTCACATCACACTATAAATATTTTTGACATTACTGAGGCTCTGAATGTCCCATCGATACTGATGATTCATGCTACATTACCAGTTAGCCCACTTTCTGAAGTCAAACACTTTTACTGCTATGCAACATGGTCACATACTAATGCATGTTTTGGGAGGCCTAAATAATATCCTAATGCAGGGGAAGACCTGTGTGAGGGGCCAACAATGGAAGATGCTCGATCACCTCTGGATTTTAACGGGAGCATGAAATAAAGACCAGATTTGAGGGGTCTGGACGTGGAGTAGGAGATGAGGAGATGTAAAATGGGGCCTGTCAATGCACAGCTTTAAAAACAATGGCCTTTTTAGATGAATCATTAATTAATTATCTTATTCTCGTGTCCATCAAGACTAGCAGCTTCCAAGACTTCCTCCCATCTTTTAAATGCTTTTTAGTTATCGTGCACATGCAGTTATTGTAAGGTTTTTATATTTCATTTTTCCCCCTCAAAGATTTCAGTTTGTTTTTCTATTGAATTGTTCACATTATAGGTCACATTAAAGGTGGGAAAAGTTCTGACATGATTTATCTTTGTCTCATTATTTTACATCATTAGAACCTGGCATTTTAGGTGTGTGTAGACATTTCCTATCCACTGTATGTTATAGACCAAAACTGTCGGGGGACTTCGAATGATGCACTTAAGCGCCTTTTCCACTGCACGGTACCAGCTCGCCTCTACCAAAGTCCTTATTGGCAAGTCCTGCCACTCAGCAGCCATCTTGGCAACGCCTGGCACTATTTTTGGTATCCCCTCCGTTGAGGTTCCAAGCGAGCTAAGGCGATACCAAAAGGTGACCTGAAAAAACTGCAAACTACTGATTGGTCAGAGAGAATGACAACAAATCCGTTATGAAATAACTAACTGGCAGCCGGTGTGCAGCTAGTCCTGCAGTGTGCTCAGAAGGTGCTGCTGCTAACGTTAGCTAAGTTTAAGAGCTCAGTTTGTTTATAGTTTAGGATTCCTTTGGTGTTGAGATTTCTACTGGGAGCCAAATTACCACCGCAGCCGTTTCCTCTCCAAAACAAACTGACCCAGTCAATAAAAACACAAGCAGTTTCTCTTCAGCGGACATCAGAGAGCTGACCTCTTGACAGGGTAAGAGCTGTTGGCTGGAAATCTTTTAATGTCAGTTAGCACTAATGTAAAACAGGTAATGCCACGTAACCTTTATTTTGATTTATAAAATCGGTCCGTGCTGTTGGGTTGCGTTTTTACATTTGTGTTTCTCTGTCTTTTTCTGTGCTAGTTATTTTAAGAACTTGATTGATTTATCCAGTTTGTTATTAAATTTGTTAGAAACTTGTGTCTCTTCATTACACTCACACAAGATTACGTCACAGTAGTTTTGTGCTGCGTTGCTATGGCGACCAGCTAAATTGAGAGGGTACTATTTGCAAGGGAAATTGGAGGACGGAGCACCAAAGCAAGTTGAGTAAAGGCAAGTTGAGCTGGTATCATCCAGTGAAAAAGAGGCTTTAGCTCCTCTCTCCTCCTCTGTTTCGGCATCGGCCCCTGCAAGTTTTGTGTTGCAACTTCAAACTTTCAGGCTAAAACTGTGTTGATGACCAGAGTCGTTAATTGCAATCATTGCCTAAAATATAAACACAACAGATCATACCCCTTATACCTCAACCACCTGATCTCCATCCTGGCTCTGGCTAAATCTACATCTGTCCACTACAGAGGTTCTTTCAACAACCTGTTTGTTATGTTTATTTAATAATATACTGTTAGTATAATATTAATATATTAATTATATAATGTTACTTAATTGATTAGAATTTCATATTTTACCCTTAGTATAACATTAATTCCAGTTGCAGCAGTTTCTTTTGTGAGTTGTTTTCATTCAAAAAATGCGCTACATGGTGGTTCAGTTACTCTCCAATTTGCTAATGCTAAGTGATAACTCAATAATCATAGCATTCATGCATGCAGAACAAGTAAATCATTTGAAAGTTTGCTGTAGCAAGTCAAACTTTCTTAAATGTCCTGCCCCATTTAGGCTGCGATCGGTTGGTCGAAGAAAAGCGACACCGTCGAGCACATCGACTTTATGAAAAGTTCAACGTTTCAACAAAACTGATAGAGCTAAATGGTCAACTGGCCAAACACAAACCTTCCTTATCTTCTCCCTGCTGACTTGCGTCTCACCGCTTCAGCTGCCGACGCATCTCTCTCTCTGTTTTAGTAAAGCGAGTTACCCAAGCGACCACAGAGCGACCTGCCCATCGGGAATTTCTCTAAGTGGCTTTGGATAAAGGCGTCAGCTAAATGAATAAATGTAATGTAAAATGGTCGCAGTCTGGAGCCCTGTGCTAGTGTGGTTGTTTGTCCTACTACTATATTTGGAGAGCGGTTTGTGTGTCCCACCATTCCTCAATTCCTCAGCCTGTGTTCACTCACGGCCAGCTCTACACAGGGGAAGAGGCCAACAAATTCAAATTTTTTGTTCAAGGAAATTACTTAAAGGATTATTAGGCCCACTGTGTGAGAGCTTTTTCGGATGTGTGTCATGCACTTTTCAGCACATACTTTCCAAATTGGCTTGGAGGTGTACCCTGAGGGTGAAAGCCATGCACAGGGCTGGGGAACAGGGGGAAAAAGTCTCAGGGTTGATGGGAGAGTCACGCTGATAGTTTAAAAGGCGATTTGTTCTAGTCCTTCAAATGTGTGATGCGGATCATGTATAATCCATCTGACTTGGTCCATGAAACAAAGAGTATAGTATAGTAACAGCCGGGCGTTCACATGAGTGCATGCCATGGCAAGTTAGAGAGACTGGTTTCCAGCTTGTGCCTCTAACAGAAAAAGTAATCACAGACTGAGCCAGAGACTGGACTAGACATGATTCTGTTTATTGCAGATCTGTTTTATTAGACTGCATTAGCTATAGCTAGGTGTGCCTAATAAACTGACTGAGTGTATGTCACACTTTGACTTGGCAGCAGAGACAAACATTATTATTTGTAGCAGGAGCTTTCGTAGCAGCAGCAGCAGTGATGTAGCAGTAACCTTTAGTTGTAGCAGTGACTTTAGCAGTAGCAGTGATGGTTGTAGCAGTAACTTTAGCAGTTACGCATACGCAGTGACCTGGAGGGCAGAACAACAGACCAGAGGCCTCATTTATAAACCATGCGTACGTACAAAACAGGGCTGGAAACGTGCGTACGCCACTTCCCGAGCACAGTTTGCGATCTATGAAAAACAAACTTGAGAACGTGAGAATGTGCGGTCCTCCACAGAAACTGGGGAAATGAGAAACAGCGACTCACATGGCAGAAGGATGAAATGTTGGAAAGGGTTACTGTTCTGTAAAATAAATCGAAATATTACCTCTGAGTATTATAGGCCAATAAAACTTAATTTAATAATATTGGTTCATTTGCCAAACAGATGAAAGCCTTTCTAAATAAACAAACACCCTGAACCATGATTTTCCCTGAAGTGCGCAATAAAAAAAAAAAAAAAAAACATATAAAAAGGTAATTTGCTGCACATACAATTAAAAGACATGATTTAGAATAATAAACACAGATATCCGTTTCTGCAATAGAACACCTCAAATATGTTGTACAGTTTAATCTGGAGTCAGGACAAATTACATTTAAATTGATGCCGTTTTTGTTGCCCCAGTTGAGCAAATACGAGTGCATAGTTTCAAATATATTTATCTTATGTTCATTGACTTATCTAGCCAAACTATAAAAAAATAATTGCACCACTCTTTACAGACACATCTTGTATATTTCAATGAAATTATTATATAATCTAATATGAAAGAAAAATAAATCCTCTGTAATGTCTGTAATCTTGAGTAGACTTGTTCCCAGTAAATGTTTTGTTTTTTGCAATCAGTGCTCTCCTACAAAAGCTGTAATTGTTTTTTTTTTTTTTTAAGATAAAGGTCATCCAGTGTATTTGAAGAACAATTGCCCAAAAACATACATTTACATAACAAGTTAAAACAGGATTTTTATGGAACTCAAAATGTTGACTGAACTGGTTGTTTTAGTCTATGGACATTAGACAATTAGTAACATTAACTGTAAAATAAGAAAACAAAGTAGGCTATATCAGTCTGCGATTCCATAACTCATATTTTAACATAGTTTTCAACTAGTCTATATTCTGCATAATAGAATTCCTGAAATTCAGTTATGGCTTTTGGTTTTAGTGTTGCTGCCCCAGGATGGCAGCTCACACCTCACTCCCGGTACAGACACAGCAGAAGCCCTTAAATTTCCCTTCCCACGATTATTTGGGTCACCTCTCAACTCAAGAAAAAGAAAGATATGGACACAAACTGCAAGTGTTGGGCACGTGCGCTCCATGTAGGCTACACTATGTATTTCTGCCGTTAAAATCGCCAGAGCAACAACAACTAGACTATCCAGCATGTTGGCAACACAAAAGTACCACTCAGACTAACTTCCCGGTTGGCTTGCAGCAGGATGTGTTATTGGCCACCAACAGAGCGTTCCCCTTGGAACGTGGCGTCACATGAACACTATGAATAGGCCTGACGTTAGTAGCTGCTGAACAGCGGGTACGGGTTCGTTCGTTACCTCTCTCCGCCTCGTCCGGTTGGTTGTTGGTGTCTTCATACAGCCTTTCAAAATTGTTTAATTTGTCTGAGAGATCTTGTCGTCCAATTGTTTGGAGAAGCCCGGACAGGAAGCCCGTGTTGTCGGCTGCCAGCTTGCCTCTCTCCGTCAGAACCTGAAACAGCTGGCGTCCGGTGGTGAGAATTTCCAGGTCTCTTTTCCGGATGATGTCTGGAACACACAGAAACTTCACATCTTCCAGCTGCTTACTTGACAGCTCATTAGAAATGTCCAGTAAAACGCTGTTAAACTGTAGAGAGCTCATGTCTAAGACACAGACGGCACCTCCACTGACACACCGATGTGACAGGCTACTTCAGTTTTACTTTCACTTCCGCGTGACGAACTCGGCGGGGAAAGGTCTGAGCTGAGAGACCGATCCTCCAGAGTAAATACTTTTGTAAAGTCAAGAGATCTCATGTGACGGCCTGTTCTCGATCCTTTTCTTTTCAGGTCTTTCTTCCTGTTTGGTCAGACACGCCCATCTGTTCAAGTCTTTAAAAGCTGCGTTGAACCAAGATGTCTCTCTCTTCCTCGTGACCTCTCCCCTGGAAGGCGGGTGCCTTTCAGGAGCTCCTTTTCTTTCGGTTGTTTGTTTTGAGTATGATGAGTTCGAGTGTACTTGAGTTAATTATAAGTGAAGGTAACTTTAATAAAACCTTATGGTTCATTTAAACTGTTTTCTGCGTGGACCTTCCCTCTTTGTTACGTTCTTCCACCAGCTGGGCATAACACATCAAATTAGAATATCGTGGAAAAGTTCATTTATTTTCGTAATTTTATTCAAAAAGTGAAACTTTGAAATGTGGCCACTGCAGTGGACTGATGCATGCAATGGCATCAATAGTGATTCAGTGGAACTCAATATAGGTTCAAAAACTATGTTTTTAAAACATTATAAATATGAATACACTTATTCAAGTGCAAATTATATCATCATTTTAAATAATACAAACTAAGGCAGGATCTACATAGGCAGAATATACCTTTTGGTGCATAATGCCCACTGGAGTGGACAGATGTTGTTAGGCACAAAAACATAATTAAAATCTGGCTAAAAGATTTTCTATAACATCCTATTTAATTGAAAAATATTTTTACTGGTCTAGTTTTTTGAGAATAAAAGGATTTTACAGTTATTGCTGAGTTACTTGGGCATCTCCACTTCCATCCCCCATTTTAAATTTACAACGCAGTATGTCAAAATGAGAGAGATGTAAAACAAAATAATCACATGGAATTGTAGACAGCACTTTGGGGGTCCACCAAGTGGTGGTTGGGACAAAATGGCTTTCAGATATCCGTTCACTTTAGTAGACATCATTAGAATATAAGAATAAAGAGTAATACAGACATGTCAACCTTCTGAGGCGTTAAAGTTCTGAAAAATGTTCCTTAATGCACTCAGAACTTTTGCACGAAGTCCTGCACCAGTGCAGCGTGGCATGGAGACAACCAGCCTGTGGCTCTGCTGAGGTGTTATGAAGCCCAGGTTGCTTTGATGGCGGCCTTCAGCTCGTCTGTATTGTTAGTCTGGTGTCTCTCATTTTCCTCTTGACGATACCTCAGATTCTCTGTGGGGTTCAGGTCAGACGAGTTGGCTGGTCAATCAAGGACAGTAACACCATGGTCAGCAAACTAGTTACTTACTGTTACGGCTCTGTGTGCAACAAATTCAAATCTCCTGGTAGAGGCTGCATTGACTCTGGACTTACTAAAACACAGTGGACCAGCACCAGCAGATGACATGGCACCCCAGATCATCACTGACTGTGGAAACTTCACTCTGACTTCTGTGTCTCTCCACTCGTCCTCCAGACTCTGGGACCCGGATTTCCAAATAAAATGCAGAATTTACTTTCATCTGAAAAGAAGACTGTTGTCCACTTAACAACGGTCCAGTTCTGTTTACCTGTTAGTCCTGGTAAGACGCTTCATGCCGTCTCTGGTTCAGGAGTGGCTTGACACTAGGAATGTGACACTTGTAGCTCATTTCCTGGACTCGTCTGTGCCTGCTGGTTCTTGATGCACTGACTTCAGCCTCAGTCCACTCCTTGTGAAGCTCCCCCAAGTTCTTGAATGGGCTTTGCTTGACAATCCTCCCAAGGCTGCGGTCATCTCTGTTGCTTGTGCACCTTTTCCTACCACACTTAACCTTCCAGACAACTTATTACCAGAGAGAACATTCAGTGGCATTTTGGGAGGTGGGAAAAAAAGAGAGATGACGACATTATGTTGCGTTCAGGTTTCCACTAGGCAAGGTGTAACACCCACATTAGTTGATATTGTAATTTAGTGGTACAAATGTGCAATTAAATTAAAGTACTAAAACAAAGTTAAATGGAGAAGTTTTCAATAAATGTGTACACTCCATGCAGTTCAACTTTTTTATTTGCAGATAGTTTAAACAAAAAAGACTCAAAATATCAGAGACAGACAAATAGGTTACACATGCATTTACGTACACGTTTTAAAATGTGCTTTTACATACATTATAATAGACATTAGCATGTCACAACATGTAGGGTTTTATTAATGCTGTAAATACAGCATGGCAACAGACGGCAGGAGGAGGACATCACATGAGGGATATTGAGGAAGGGTCTTCACATGTGACATCAGGTTATATGAAAAAAAGGAATGTCTAGCTTAAACAGGCTCCACAGCCCTGTGGCAGCATGTAATATATCACTGAATATCAACACTAAACCTACTTACATACACAGTATTAATATTTTTAAGATTAGGTAAAAATAAAAGTCATATTCCAGAAGGAAGTGACATCTTGGTAGGCTGTATCTAGAAGATGTTTTCCCAGGCATCCTTCCAGCGAAGGTTTATAGTACATTAAATTAAAATGAAGACAATAAGATAAAGTTTATCACGGTCATTGTGATAGTCTAGTTGATAGATCAGTGGTCCCCTGCTAACTGATAAAACCCTTTCATCTCATACACTTAAAAATGCATTGTCATGAAACTAAGATATGCAACATTTTGACCTAGACGTGATTCTACATCACTGAAAATTAAACATTCAATACATTCTATTGTCTGGGTTGAGGGCATAAATTTGGCATAATTCAATATATTTATAGCAGCGGGCCAGATTTGACACATCAATGAAAGTCTGCAGTACATTTATGTTCTTCAAAGTGATTTATAGTCACTCACAGATGTTTTTGCAGTTTGATAAATACAAAACACATTATTTAGTCTTTGTGCTTGAATAGTTAAAGACTTGCAGCTTTAAGAAAGATGCCTAATGATTTATAAGGTTAATGTAAGCCAAGATAATAATATTGAAACAGTGCTGCCTCTCATGGTTTGACACTGTATCCCAGTAAGAGAGTCAGGAAAGCTGTCACCTCACTCACCAACTGTCACTGTGGTCACTTGAACAAGCTGCTGTCCAGTCATACGAAAATATTCCTACTTGAGCAGAAACAAAACAGAGAGTCCCTTTAACTTTGAATTTGACATGAATGTGGCAAGATTCTTCAATCCCATGATGGCACACACTGTCTACACACACTTGTACTGGTAAATGTGGCTTTAAACATGAGCACATTAAGCTCCATTTTCAGTACACAACTGTCAGCTCACCTGTGCCCTAAATGGTTAAACATACATTTGAAATGGACATTTGATTTCCAGTTGCTAACTCTATACTAACTAGCTAGCGAGCATTAGCAAACATCAGTATGAGCTGCTGCATGGGAAAATTGTTTTACTCAGCAAAATCTCAAATAAAGCTGAGCGTATTCACAATATACAAGGTGTTAATGGTTTTTATGGTTTTAAATCAGAGGAATAAAAAACAATTACTGCTGGGCTCTGCATAAACCAACATTTCCATCGATGGTTAAAAAGTGACTGAATTCTGTCAAACAGAGGAAACGCAGGTGATATCCTCAAACCGCACCCTGCCCCAGTTCATTGATGACCCAAAAGACAAAAAATTAACAGGGGAGGCAAAAGATGAAATGCTGGAGTCTCCAAATGAAAATGGAGAGCTTGCTACAGCCTTTGTGGCCACTAGGGGGCAGCAGATTATCACCTTTTAAGTTGAACTTTTTACCAAATAGTTTCACATGTACACATCTAGTAGACAGAGCAGCATTCATTTGGAGTAGTGTTGTTTATAGCAGCTAGTCATTTAGAATACTAACCATGGATCGCATTACTATGTGTAATTTTAAAGCTCTTGCTTATTTAGGAGTTCCCCTCAGCCCTACAGAGAGTTTTAGCATCCTGGAGCTCTTTATTTTTATATTTTGGTTTCATGGAAAACTTCATATCAACCTTGTTTCCAGCAGCAGGCAGATGTTTTCTCAGACAGATCTGACTATACACAACCAGCTCAGCAACAAACAGCAGACTGATAGCAATTAGCTTATTACAAGTTAATCAAAGAACCAGAGAAAAATATAGCTGCTTGAGCTAAAAGCACGGTAAATACTGGACTGATGAATGCTAATGACGCTCTGTGTTGGATTTGTAAGTAATTGTTACGCTCGCCATAGTTATGTTATTTGGTGACAGTAGGTCTATGTTGTGTTTTCAGATTGTTCTGCTGCCCTCAAGTGGCCAAACAATCGAGAACCAAGAAATCAGTTAATGTCTGAAAGTGTCTCGGAGATGTACATTGATGGCAGGAAGGAGGATCTCATTTTGTGTTCTCATCAGCAACATTCCATGAGGATGACTTGGATGGAGTGACAAAGGCTGTCTTCAATACAAAAGCTGCATTCATGTATCGAGAGAGGTATGAACTTAGGCTGTGTGTGTGTGTGTGTGTGTGTGTGTGTGTGTGTGTGTGGGGGGGGGGGGGGGGGGGGGGGGGGGGGAATGAGTCATTTGAATGAGTCAAATGAAGCTAATGGCTTGTTCCTTTCAAAGACATCCAATAAATAATGTTTTGTTATCATATATCTAACTACTTGCAGGATTTTTGGTTAAAGTTTAGGTTTAAACAGTCAGATCATGCCTGCAAATATTCCCAAACAATATAAATGGAGCAAAAGCTTTGCTGAATATTACAACTGATGATGTGTTAATGTATAACCAGCAAGCTTTAACCAGCTGATTAACTTCTGTATAGTTTGTATACAGGTTTTGTTTACTTGATGATGTTCTCCCAGAGCCTAGCTGCTAGTAGTTTAACAGCAGTTGGTGTGTGAGACGGGTCTTGAGCGGGGTTGTAGAGGGCTCTGATTGGCTGACGAGGGGGGGGTGCAATTGTCCTGGGTGCAGTTGTCCCGTGCTGCAAGCCTTTTGCCCTGCTCCTCCTTCATAAAGAGCTCCACCATGAGGATCTTCTCCTTGTGCATCTGGAGGCTGATGTCCTTAGGGATGTCAGGGATCAGCCAGTCCACAAAGTCACTCATAAGCATCACCAAGTTCTGCGTGGAACAGAGGAAACAGAGAGCAGATAGGAACATCTCAGAACTGAACATCTCACTGAGGCAGAAAACCACAGATTTTGAGTAACATTAAAACAAGACAACATCCATTTTGTTTAGCAGCCACTGTGTGTTTCAAAACTGTGTTGACATTTGGTTTTACTTTGAGATTAAATGGCGACAATGTGACATTCTGAAAGGTAGTGTAACAGTAGCAGAAGACTTAGTAATGTCATTTACACAGCAAACTTAGTGAATTATAATTATGACTACAAATGCCATACTTTCATAATCATAAGATTCTAATTCACAAGTATGACCCACACAGTAAAACATTTGAAAGCCAAATGTACACATTTCTAAATGATATCATACCTAGTTTGGCGTTTCTTGTATCAGCCAACATATACTTTACATCCATTCCAATATATATGCAATCAGCTAATATTGATTTATCTAATCTATCTAATTGTAACATAATATCATAATAAATGTTTTGTTCTTACAATATTTCTGAGCTACATTTTGCAAATGTTTAGCATATAGCAAATGTTTGTTTGCATTGCCTACATAAAATATGAATGATACAACTGAGTGCCATGTCTGTTTAAAAGCAAGAGGCATACAGTATGTGTGCTCTAATATTAATATCTGTGTGTTGCTTCAAACCTGAAAGACAATAACAAAGGCAAGGCGGGCGGCCAGAACAGCCCAGAACTCCTTAGAGAGTTCATATGGTGTGCTGGACCAGGGAGGCTCTCGGTAGTCCTTATATCTGGAGACAGAAAAACAGAGTCTTGACATATGCTTTTATTTAGAACATTCATTTGATGCTTTACTATTTGACAGGTGTCCATTTTTCAGTATGTTATAGTCTCCCGTACCATAGTACAATGCAATACTATGAGAGATGATGCTGAATTGTTTGTGAGGTTTTTGCATGAGAATGGTAAATTTGATATCACTTACTGTCCCAACACATCAGCAGACTCATTTCCAAAATCAAGTGCCCCCAGCTATAAAGTGAAACCTTACCTGCATATTACGACCTTGTAGCCCAGGTGCAATGGCTCGAGAGGGTCTGTTCCTGGCTGGAAGTCGCTGACATTGAAGTAAGACAGAGTGTGATTGACGAAGCCGTGCATGGTGCCATCAGGGCTGTACATGTACTGGTAGACCAGCCGTGGGATGAAGTTAGAGGTGAAGGAGATGACAAAGGCCTGGGGAACAGAAAACTGCTTATCTGCTTACGGTCATCAGGAAATCTAATGACAAGGCTAAACTATGACTCCTTCCTGATTTCTGGATTTAGAGAAGACCATAAATCCATAAGGTGACACTGACTAAACATTTTCATTCACTTTTATTTTCCGGCTTTTTCATTTCCAAGCCACAGCATGCTTCGGAAGTAAAACTTGCCAGTCACTATAAAAAGATATAAAGATGCAAGACTTACATTAACAATGACTGCTACCTTGCTGAGGCCTCTCAAGAGGTTGTACCAGATACCTGCAGAAACACAGAGGCGCCGTCATTAAAGTGGAAACAGCTGCTTTAGTACTGGATAGGGTCAGTAAGTACCGGCCACTACTAGATGGCAAAAGCACTCGCTGCAATCACTGTGTATTAGGAATGTTAGGTGCATGTTTTACTGCCTTAACAATGAACTGATGTATTACTGCTGAGCAGGACCACATGTGCTGCAACTGTTCACTATATCGTCCAGACAGACCAGTGTGTCCGTTCATGTCTGTATATTAAGAAAACCAACTTACACGGATTTGAAACTTCATTGAAAGAGCCAGTCCTTCACAGTCTTAGCCCCAGTTCCATTTCAATATGTTAACATCAGTTTTTAAGGATGCATTTGATAACCTGGCACCCTCCTTTAAGCCTAGTGCCAGAAATGATCTTTGATCATCATCTAACCTTGATTATACTGTTAATATATTTTGATAACTTGATATTGCTACAAAAATCAGATCATTTTCATCATCATTTGACTTGGAGAAAGTGATTCATGCGTTCATGCTTCATCTTCTATAGAAATGATTAACTGACGGAGAGTAACTTTTTCTTAACCAGCCCAAATGGCAAAGCATGCTCACGCCTTCAAGTTGTACACAGTGCTGCAGCCTCATTTTAGCCTCTTTGCGTAGGCTTTCAGGCGATTTTAGAACAGATTTTTCAGGGTTTATTACTTTTAAATCATTCCATGCTCTGACTCCAACTTACATCTGTGAGCTGTTGTGCCCGTATGTGCCTGCACTTTATTCAGACCTTACAACAAAACTCTGTTGAAGTCCCCTCATCAACTAAAGGAGACCCAAACTCTGGAACAACCTTTAAGTTATTTATCTCCCTTGCAATTCTGCATTAATCGGTCTTTATATACCCTGTCACTTTTAACTTCTTCTTTGTATTGTCCCAATTATTTTTCCTTTTTAAACATTTATGTTTATTGTGAAGCACTTTGTAACTGTTACATCTTGTTAGCCGGGGAAACAGGGATCTTGGAACCAGATGCAGACACATGCACAGCGGAGGTACGGTGAGTGAGGTTTTATTTGACAAGCAGGTGAAAACTTACAAGTGTTGACGAGGTCTGCAGTCCAACAACAAACGTACAATAGTCCATATAGAAAACAGGAGAGTAGTCCGTAAATCCAAAGAAACAAAATATATATTCAAAAACACGAGGCGAAGGCGAGATGCTGAATACGAGACGCACCACAACCGTGAACAAATAAGAAACATGTAATGAGTGGAAAGAATGGTCCAGCTGAACATAATGACATACAGGTGATACCACTAATGGCTCGAGCAGACTACATGACTTTCAACACTGGCTGTGGCCGACTCCACGTCCTCCAGATATTCAGCATACTAGATATCTGGCCGTTGTTGCCGATGCATCAGCGATGTGTTTTAAATGCGTCGTTGAGTAGTTCACACATAACAATTGACTCACAAATCAGGCTTAAAATCATGTAGTGTGAACTAGGCTTAAGAAAATCTGTGAGACAGAAACAGGAAGTAAAACAAGACAAGAACACTACGGGGCAGACAAACCTGCAGACAGGATACACTGAAAACAGAACATAACCAACCCAGTAACATTGTTCTGAACAGTGCTATACAAATAAAGGTTATTATTATTATTTTTATTGTGATTTAAAATATACTGTGTGTCTGGTGCGAATCAAGAAGAATCACTGCGATCAAAATCGTTGTGTTCGCACTTTCAGTTAAAGCCTAGATTAACATTTTTTAAAAGTCTGTTTTACAACAATATTCCCATGCCCGTATGCTGAAACTGTTTTTGGTTACTGTTACCATCTCTCCTGTCCATACTGGTCGTACAGAGATCACTTCCTAATACAATTCCAGTGTACGTAAGTGATGGGGACAAAATCTGCAGTCCTCTTTCTTTGAAAAAATGCTTACAAAACTTTACGTCAAAGCTAATATGAAGCTTCAACAATTTGACCTTGTTAAATCAGCTGGTTATCTTAACAGTTAGAGATAGTCACACAAACAGAGACTTTTGTAACTTTGGAAGATACCCACTTGATTTGGTTCAGACTGCTGAAGCCACATTATCTTTATCTGAACTTTAAAATGCATTCTTACACAGGACTGTAGATTTTGTCCCCCATCTGTTACATTTATGTCTTGTTAGCAAGGGCCATTACCTACAGGATGAACCTTTCTTTAATGTATCAGTCAATATGGACAACTTTATGTGAGTGAAAATTTAAGAATGTGGTTTGTTTTGTCTGAGGTACTGTAATTTCTAATTAGCCCACACATGAAGTTAATCAAAACTAATTGCAAATCTCTCTTCTCCTGAGTTTCTCACCCTAATGAAGACGATTTAGCTGAAAACATCTAGGGGAATAAACACAACATATTGGGGAAGTGTGATCTTTATCTCCATGCATTTCAGTTAGGGTTGTGGACACCTACCAATGTCTTTGGCTTTGGCTGCAATTGGTCTACGCAGCTCCATAACAAACTTTTTGGCATCCAGGCGAATCTCAATGATGTTATTCAGAAGAGCGAAGAGCGGAGCCAGAGGGAAGGAGGCCACAAAAAGAGTCACCATCCCAAACTGGATGACTAAAGGCACAGACGAGAGGAGAAATGAGCAGAAGTTACTGGAGGAACACATTGTTAAAAAAGGGAAACTAACTGTAGTGACAGTTCAGTAGTGGAATGCTAGACTGTGATCCACCAAAAAAAAGTGTAAATTTGAAAATTATATAGGATAAAAGAAAATTTCAGTCAACATAAATATAGAAAAACCCAGATGGACTCCTCAGTCTATTTGAATGTAGGATTTGTTTGGACTATCAGCTACCTGATGTCATGACCCACCTTTTTAGAAGAGCCTTTTTAGCACTTACCTGATTTGGAATGCTGTTTTAAGTGTGTTACAAATAAAATGTATTATTAATATTATTATTGTTATTAACACAGCACATGCCACATGCAATAAGGAACAATTGATTTTAAAAACCAAGACAGGTGCTTGTATTTTGCAGTAAATCTGCCAGTGTCATCATATCCGCTCTAAATGAGCTTTCACCATTACTAAAAGGGAAAAGCCATCAAACACACACAGAGTTGTTCCATCCTCTTCCACAATGTGGTGCCAAAAAGCAGCTAGAATGCTCCATTCCCTCATCTCACACACTAAAAATGTAAAATAATCCAACCTTCATGTCTGTTGGGTACATATCTCTTAAGCTTTATAGATTTTCTGTTGGAAAAGATGGATGGAGTAGCTACTGTAGAGCTGCACCAGAGGTGGACATCTCGGTTAAATCAAAGCTGCAATCAAATTAAAAATCCTGCAACCGACATTTATCACCTTTAAAGGTTGTTACGGCTAACATCTCAGCAAACCGTGCCCAATTTACACATCCAGCAAACACAGAGCAACATTAACATTCATTTAGAGTGATGTGCTGATGATGAGACATTTTTAGGTTTATCATAATGATAACAAGCATAGTTTTATATGCTTATCAGATTATTATTATAGAGGGTTATTTTGGTTATCTTGGCACATTAATGCCTTCTGGCATCCTTGGAGAATTCTAATTATTAATTCGTTTGAAGGAAATTTGTTTTCTTTTGGTGTTGTGATCAATGATCAGTCTGAACCCTCCAGCTGGCAACATTGTTGGGCTTTATTATGTTACATATTTTCTGACAGAAATTAATGACTTTCACATCTGCTCACATCAGTGGAGCCGTACACAGCAACAGGCAGAACATGAGCTGAGTAAAGCATCATCAACCTTTGACCAGGTGGCTTCAACATAGAAGTGAAAATTCCTTCAGACCTTCACATGACTTTTCACTACACATTTTTGTTGACTTGGACTTTCTTATTATGTAGTTGGTGTGAATGCTGGAAGTGTATAGAGGGGAAAGTTATACGACCAGGCGAGGGCGAAGGTGTTTCAACGCTGGAGAAACCTCAGGGTGAGGGAGGGATGAAGGGAAGGGTCTAATTTGTTTGGCAATTGAGTTCAAATTTCAACAATCCCCCTGCAGAATCACTTACTTTCCCTTTAAATGATCAATACGCTAATATACTATTTACAGGCTCTGTGGTGTAACCCACACCGCTCATTATTTGCTTTACTTTTAGCTATGTTGCACAAATAATTTGTTACACCTGACTGAAATGCTATCTACAGTTACTACAACCAATACTGAGCCATTTGAGAAGCGGCATGTTTTGTAGTGTAGTTGTGTTTAGTGAAGAAGGTGTAGGCCGGGTTTTGTCATTGTTGGACTAGTCATTAATTTTTGTGGCTGTCCTACCTTACACACACAGTGTACACTGAGACTGACAGTGAAAAAACATGGAGCAGCAGTTTTACAGAGTCTCACTACAGTGTTGAGCTTGAAGTAGCTTTAATCTTCTCTCAGTAGTATTGGGAGGTTTGGTAACATGATGAGCCTCTGCAAGTCTTTATTATAGATTTCCTTCCCTCAGCTGGGATGTCTGTATCAACTGCTTAATAATCTAGATCCTAAAAGAGCAATTACACAGCTGCATGAGCCATGAGTTCTGGCCACATTAAAAGCAGGACACTTGAATCTACTTATCTTCATTAAACACACATGTTAATATAATTATTTACACTGCTTGTCGACGGCACACAGTAGCATATTATCATTTGCAGTGCTGTACTAATTGGAGGATGCATCAAAAAGCCAATAATACTAAACATATAATCTGCAGTCAATACAGAGTGATACAGTAGGTTCATTTTCGCGGGTTGCAGCCTCAACCTGTTCGGTCAAAACTGTGCGCACGATCGTGGCTGATGGTGGAGAAGTGCAGCCATCCTGTCAGTCATGCAGTGTGTGCAGCATAGTTCATTATGAAAGTGTGTTCATTTAAGTCTGTTTATCTTGTTTAATGTACATAAAAGTACGTACTAATTATAATGAAAAATACATTATTTGTGATTCAAAATAATGTTGATAAATGAATTAGTGACCCCCACAGATGCAGGATTTTACAGGCTCCCACGTAACTCGAACCCTGAGGAAACATCAACAAGGGTTAAACAACTAACTGCTCCTCAGGACAGACTTAGCAGCGGCGTGCATGTCGCTTATGATTGTGCATTTGTTTACAGCGGCCTTGTGTTTAAACTCACTCATCTCCATGTACTCGGGGCTGAGGCCAGTGAAAGGACCCAGGAAGTGGTCTTTCTCGTGACGCTGCAGGGTTTTGTTCAGCTCCTCCTCTTGCTTTGAGTCCAACTCTGACTTCCTCCTCCGAAGCAGTTTCTTCAGCTTCCTGCACATAGCAAATGCCCATGATGAAAATAACACATTCAGTCTTGTTAATAATACCTGAGCTACACAGTTTTTTCTTCCATGAACGCTCAACATACAGTATATAAACAGATAGTTTGGTAAAGATCTCTCTATTTGGCAAATGTGATTTTAGTAATTATTATAATTATTATTTCAAGGTACCCTGTAGGGTGTTTTAAACTATAGTGGTGGTAATGTTTGGAAGAGTGGGTCCCAGTTTGTTTGAAACTCACGCCCTACAAGCACGCTAACGAGGATGCTAGTCTATGCGCACAAGCATGTGGGTGACGTGATACACATTCCTGCAGACTGCAGTGTGTAAAATATTGGAATAGACAACATTGGAGTGTAAATTGTATTATATTTAATTTGTATTATTTTTAATTTGTACTACGTATTTTACAACAGTCCTGCAATAAATCCTCCCTTCATGAGGGTAATAATGTTCAGTTTGTGTTGAAACTATTTTAGAGACGTGCTGACTGTTTATTCCTTCATCATTCATTCAGTCATTTTGGAGGCTGCAGTTTGTGGTGCAGTTGAACTGTACTGCATTATACAGAGGGTGTCTGTTATTTAGCCAGTCCTCTTTGATATCAATGTGGTGGACAAAATATTAGAAACACCAGTCAGTATAACACAATACAGTACAATTCATTCGAACAATAGTTTTGTTTTGACTAAAGTCATTTTTCAAAGTGGCATTATTCACGCCTCTGTGCTAATATTTTGAAATTCTTGAAATGCTTCGATCAATCCTCATGTTAGCAAACATGCCATCTGGATCCATTAATCTATCATTGTTGGGCTTATATTAGGTCTATGAATTATAATTGTGACACAGTTTAGAGTTGTGCTGTTGGCTGAATGTGTGATGAAGAGGGGGAACCAAACAAACAGAACAATTAACTTACACACTTCCATTACAGTGTACGCAAAGTATGAGGCAAGACAAAGGAAATGACTGACATAGTTCAGCAAGGTGTTGGCTGGTTTGCAGATAAGTGTGTCTGAAAACCAGACTGGCATTTAAAAAATTCCCTCTCAGATGCAAGTTCATCTGAGTGGTTGTGCATAATTTCTTCTGTGTCTTGCTGAACTCCTGTATTGTGACCTATGCTGAACCGTTGTTTAGATCTGTATGTGGCTGTTCTGTGTGATAAGCGTCATGAGACAGTGTATGCTCTGCACTCACGGTATGCCAATCTCAAACAGGTTGTTCTGGATGAGCTGCTTGCCCAGCATGGTAATGCACAACTGAATGCAGAGCTCCATGAGGCAGCCTGCATGGGCACACTAGTCAGACAGAAAAGGAACAAGTGTCAGAAAGTGACAGGAAGTCAAGTAGAGGCAGAAGAGCATAGAGAGAGGGAGGGTAGATGTTAAAGAGCTGACAGTGACAAGCGGAAAGGCCTGGAGACTCATTCAAGCCATGTATCTCTCCAAGAAGCATTATGTGATCTTTCCTCCTTGCACCAAGCAACCAGCGGAGCTGAAACATGAAGCCAACATGGAGTGCCAAAAACTGCAGTGCAAACTCCACTTGAGACTGGCTCCAAATGTGAGTCGATCCCAACACAGCCCCATGTTAAAATGCCCAACTTTACCTTTACTCTAATTTTCACCTTCATGACAGCTGTGTGAGTTACCCATTTAAATTTAAGGGTTAGTCTTAAGTTATGCATAATTAAGGACGTGCTTTGAGTGACAGGTGGTTGCTACCATGGTGTCCGCTAGCTCCAACCACTCCACCTCTTTTCTAATTTGCCAGAGTCAGGGACAGCCAAGATGGTGACAGCCGGTGACAATGAGCTTCACAACGGCTCTTCTATAGAAGACAATACTCAATAAAGCACCAACATTTATATTATATTATATTTAGATTTATGTCTTAACTAGGAACCACTGGGCTAGAGTGCCACAGCAAGATAGGAGAGTAGGAAACTAATGAGACGTGGACTAACATGGTTGGTTTAAGCCTTTTCACAGGAACTGTTGACAAGAAAATATGGAATTACAACAGCCTTCTCCTTTGCACTGTGTTCAGTGTGAGTTACCTCTTCCATTCTGTACGATCCAACAACGTACAAGTAGTTTCCAGGCCGCCCAACAAGCCTGTCAACCAAACACAACCATTACATGTTGAACGTAAGATGAGGAAAGCAGGTAATATCCAGTGTGATCATGTTCACAATACAGTGCACAACCCAAACATACACATGGTTTGGAGTGTTTTGGATAAAAGTGTGAGAGCAGCAACAGATGGGAGAATTTCAATTACTATTGACCCACAGAATTAAAGTGCAGAGAACAAATTTAGCAACATGTATGTGTATGTGACAATAAAAGTATCTTCTAAAATGATGAACATGAGCTTTGAGAAGTCATTGTTTTACCTGCCCCGGAAAAAGGCCAAATAGACAATGGGTGTGAAGGCATTGACAAACTTCAAGATAAACGTTTTGAAGATGAGCCGCTCTTCATAGCTCTTGTCTGTCTTTGGAACCTCTGAAAGAGAGACAACATGTGACTTCATTATCTCACACGCACATTCATCCAGTAGCATTACGGTTATAAAAGACTGTTCTACATGTCTGGTTGTAATTCACTTTATGAGCCATTAATGTGCTTTAATTTTTAATGCAGCATATTTATAAAGGCAAGCCAGTTTGTGCTGTAGTATGTAGCATTTTGCTGTAGGTGTTAAATTAAGCTTGCAAGTTGCAATAATAACAAACATTTCTGCTTGTGAGACACATATTTACTTTACGTGATAAAACCATTATAATGTTAATTGGCGACGTGCTAAAATGCAATGTAATAGCAGTGAGCAAACTGACTAAGTATTGTCAACATTGTATATTGTCAATATTGTATATATTAATATGATATAATATTGTTATAACAATATTTCTGATGGTGACTGAGGGGGCTTTCACACCTGAAAGTCCGCACCAAGGTCCGAACCAAAGTTCATGTTCTGATACATTTTGATCCATTTGGTTAGTTTTGGTTTGGTTTTACACTGCAATTCTGCGACCGCACTGAAGGACTTTACATGACAGACCTGCATCCTGTCGTCATCATCTACGTTGGCTGCGTCTCCCTGTACTTGACATTGATTGGTTTATTAAACAGTTCAGCTGCGAGCTTTGACAATAATGAATTAATAAAAAAACATATGCATATTTGACACTACTATATTGTTATTATTATGGCATTACTACCTGCAGCACCAACTATACTGAAGGCTAGTTCAAATTCGCAATTAAACATCCTCGTTGTGCGAACATTAGAACGTCGCTAGGACAGGAGGAGAAGACAGCAAACAATCTGCACCTCCAGAGCGATGGGTGGCAGTGTGCTTCTATAGTGGCCGTCTGTATCAAAAGATGAGCTGTCACGGGAGATTTATATTTGTGTCCTTATTTCAATGCATTTCTCCGTGCATTTATTTGTTTCCAGTGTAAAAGGCAACCGCCAAACTTCCTGTAACTAGTCTGAAAGTCCGAACCATCAACAAAATGCTTTCACACAAGAAACGAACCGAACCATGGTTCAGTTTGATCCGGACCGAGACTGCCTCTTTTGGTCTGACCAAATTTCGTCTGTTTGGTCCGGACCGTGGTCTGGGGGAGGTTTCACGCCTGCAATTTTGGTTCGGACCAAAGTCCGGACCAAACAAGGTAGGTGTGAAAGCCCCCTTAGATAACATTATCTATCATAAGTAAAACACCTCAGTGTACTGAACTGAGCAAGGGTGTTTAATTGATTATGAATTCAACTTTTTATTAGTAAAAGGAACAATATGTTATCTTTCCCTTCAAAAGTTACATATATTATTCTTTATCCAGACTGGTATATGGACCTAGCAAGGATTTCATATACTAACTGATACCTTTTCCTTTCTTAAGGATGCCTTCCAGACAGGCCTTAAAGACATGTAAAAATATTCTGCCTGGAATAATAATTTGTATCCGATTGTTTCCACAAAAAACTACCCTGTTACTTCTGCTCCTTTCCCTCACTGAGAAATCAATCTATGAATGTGCAAATAGTTTTTTTCCCCACAAGTTAAACTGCTCGAACCAGGATGTATCTTACTGAAAATTCCTTTCTCACTGTCTGTGACCTGGAGGCTTATATTTTCATCCTGGAGTGTAATTGGCTTACGTAGCTGTGTCAAACTCAGATATAAGGTGAGCTCAGAGAAACTTGTTCCTTCAGATGAATGTAAAAACTATGCACAATGAACACATTCTGCACAGTGAAGCTCAAACATCACAGTAAAACTAACATTTGGTTTTGGTATCAATCATGCTTGTAAGGGGTTAACAGTGAAATGCGCCTCACCCAGTGTGGTGAGCCAGCGGGCGATGGCGGCATAGAATTCATCTAAGATGATAATGACGATGAGGTTGATGATGGCGGCGGTAGTTTTGACAGTGGCTCTGATGTTGGACCGTGCTGCAGGGTAGGTGCTCATGTGCAGTGCAGCTTTAATGCTAATCCGGTAGAGGATGACCCCGAAGACTATGGCAAACGTCACAAGGATCTAAAAGCAAGCAGAAGAAGGAGAACACCCAATCTGACAATCTGTTGATAATCTGACAGAACAGTCAACGTGAGTAAGATATGCAAAGAGTCACTGTAGGTGACACACACTGAAAAGCCTATGGAATAAACTTCCTATTTTGTTATGTCCAAAACATTTACCCCACAAATGTTATTGCATTTATATGAATCTGAACAATTCGCAGATATAAGCACAAAAGGTCCAGTAGGATGTTGATGTTGAGTAGACACCTGTTGAAACATGCCACATGTTTACAGGTGTTGACAATGAGGACGGCCGTTCTGAAAAGCTTCTTTACCCACCTGAGCCCGTATTACTAAATGAATGCAATGCAACAGCTGTGTGACTTTCTACATAGCAATCGTTTAGGATTGAGTTCATCAAAGCACAGAGACAGCACTTTGACTCTGTTTAGGGGCACCTGCGCTTGTGTCTTTATTTATCTATACTGTATCTAACTGTGTTGTTTTTCTATCTTATTGCTGTATGTTGTTTATTGTTGTCGTTTGGCCTGTTTTAATTTATCTGGTTTTATTTTTTATGTCTTCTTCTGCAGGTACCATCTTATCTTAAAGAGCTCATAGTACCCTACTACCCCACCAGAGCACTGCGCTCCCAGAATGCAGGGTTACTTGTGGTTCCTAGAGTCTCCAAAAGTAGACTAGGAGCCAGAGCGTTCAGCTATCAAGCTCCTCTCCTGTGGAACCAGGTTCCAGTTTGGGTTCAGGAGGCAGACACCATCTCCACATTTAAGAGTAGGCTTAAGACTTTCCTCTTTGATAAAGCTTATATTTATAGCAGTATTTAAATGAGGATTTTGCGTGTTTTAAATGGTTTCAGCCATGGAGAATCGGGAGGGAAAGCAGCCACTGCGTAAAAACCTTGGTTTGCTTTGTTCAGTGCGTCCCAATTATGTGGAAATCGTATGTAGGCCTACTTGCCCATCCTGCCTGAGGTTGCACTAAGTACTTGGGACAGCACGCCTGAAAAACTGCTTTGGGAAACCCCAGCAGAAACAGCTACAGTGAGCTGGAATGACTCAGACGTGAGGAAATGCCAGCGGATCGTGCGCTTTTGAAAGACGTCATTCTGCGTGCATCTCCCACTTAGTAGATCAGCTTACGTGCTAATTTGCAGGTGATATCAAGTTTGCAAACGTTTTTACTCACGCAAACCTAAATCAGGCCCTTTATTTGGGGTGTTAGTAAATCTGGCCCTATATGTAATGGCAGCTGGCTGCAGTATGTACACTGCTGGTGAGCATGTACTTTTAAGTTATGAAGTGATTACAGAAAAATGTTTCTTTTCTCTCACCAGCTTTAACCAGACAACAGACAAAGTTTGCACTTTTAGTCGATACAAAATTACAAAAATTAACAAATGTTAGCTGTAACATTTAATTATAGTTGATAAAAATCAATAGATTTTAACGCATGAAACCAAAGTGAGAAGCAATGTTCAGAATGACAGATGCTCTACAGCAGTGGTTCTCAACCTTTTTTGGGCCAGCGCCCCCCTATCCATTATCCAGGTCCCTTACCACCGTTGATTTTTTTTATTGTTACTATTGTTATTAAAAACATGGAAAAGGTAACAAAAAAGCCATGTGAAAAGTAATTATATTTAACTAATAAGTGAATGTTCCTCCCAGAAACTGTGTGTGAAGCCAGATACTGTTTTCTTGGATGGGGTACTTACTAAGTGGGGGGTATGGGGGTCCTCTCCTAGAAGATTTTGAGCATTAAACACTTAATTTCCTGCATTCTGGTGAAGGTTTCTGCTCCAATTTCTGCCTTTTCTGCACCAATTTATGGTGGAAATGTCTTATTATATAAAGGAAAACACAAAAGTCAGGTGGCAGGTGACAATTCAAAATATATAAATATAATATAGTGAGGCTCTCTGCGTTCTTTTTTGCTTTTAAATATTTTTCTCCTGTAGATCAACTTATTTAATATCCCTGCTAAGTCAACACACATGATTAAGTCTTATCTCCTCTTTTGTGTCTTTTGTGGGGAAGTAACCTATGTGTTTGTGGCCCCTTTCATCTCTGTGATAAATTAATCCTTTTTTATTAAGTTATTGACTGGACTTTATTAGCTCATCTGTTAATAACTTATCATATCATAACTTAGTGTTTCCCACAGAATGACAGTGTAACTGTGGGCATATGGGATGTGCGTGCAGTCGATATTAACTACCAGCTATATACAGTGTTCTAGCCTTGAAAACCCAGCTGTCTTCTAACATTAATTTAGCTCTCCTTATTAGCTAAGCTCCTTAGATTTTTGCAAATACTTTTTAAAGCTTTGTCTCCAACATTGACAGAGTTGTGTTGGACATATTTGTGCAGCTGTGTTCATGAGAGAGTGAGTGAGAGGATGTACTGCGCGAATACGCGCTGCCTGCAGCTCTGCAATAAAGTACGATTTTAAATAGGCCTAGTTAAAATTTTTTTTCTCTTAAATCAATATGTGCCTGTCAGCGTTGATATTGTGGCGGACCGCCACAAATAAATGAACGCATGGGAAACACTGTAACTTATCTGCTCATGTTCAAAACTTTCTGCACATTCAGAATCTCTCCCACATATCTGAGTTCTCTGACATGTAATGAAAAAAAAGTAATATTAGGAGACTAATGTCATTAGCCTATTTAAAGAGAATTCATAACATTTTACTACATGCCCTATACTGCATTATGTTACTGATTCGCTGGAAGTTTCCCCTCGACCGTCTGACAGACACAGAACTGTTGTTTTAACTTCAGCACCTCTGATAAAGCGCAGCTTACAATCCCCTACAGAGCAAGTCAGGGCTTCAGTTTTTAACGTTACATTTTATAGCCTACTGAAACTACAGTATATGTCCACTTTGGCAGAAACTGTCTGCGACTCACAGCGCGAGGTGGGTCCACGTCACTCGCTGGTGTCGCAGCGAGGTTGCTTTCAGGGTGAGTCCGACAGCAGAATATACCTCTTGTAAATGTGTAACCACTGCGATAACAAGACGTTCACGGTGTATTCCTCAGAGAAATAAACACTTTTCCACCAAGAAAGAGAACATAAATTTTCCAGAGTTTACATCAGTAAACACCATGTGGGTAAAATTTTACAGATGATACTCTGACTTCCCGTTCCTGTCAAGGCAGCACGGAGCTGCACCACAAGTAGCTGACGGAGAAAAAAATACACCGTCTAGTCCAGTCGTAGTGGACTAAACTGGCAGGTTTTAATGTGGCGGGCCACAGTTTTTTTGCAAGTAGTTTAAAATTTAAACTCGTATTGTTGTGAATCTTCGATGTAAACTTGCCTTAGACTTTCCAACCAACAAACGCCCCCCAAAAGCAGCTCAGCGCCCCCCTTTCCAAAATATTGCTTCCAGCGCCCCCCATCATCCTTGGAACGCCCCCGTTGAGAAACACCACTCTACAGTGAAATCTGAAACTTGCTTGGAAATATTTAAACCTGCAACAAGCTCAACTGCTGTTGACTTGGTCAAAACTACAAAAAGAAATAAAAGTCTTACAAAACATACAGGCATGCACAAGCTCATTAAAGCAACACCCCCGTCTTCCAACACTAGTGATTTACTATATTCATTTTTGGTAATAAAAAAGAACAAGACACTGGTTAGCACTGGAACTAAATCCCAAATGCAACCAGCTAATGGGAAACAAATACATGAAACACTTACTTAGATGTCAGCTAGCATCATAAACTTATTTATAGTTAATTTTCCTTTGCTAGTTCAAAGAAAACACTGCTCTCCCCGTTCAGAATCTGGAGTTCATGGAGGGTGATTAAAAACGATATTATGGCTTTAAATGTCATTAAAGTGCCAGAAATACTTGGGGTGGTGATGTAAGACTGCAGGGGGACTGCTGAGACTCACCATGAAGCCCATCATGACCACAGTAGTCAGGTAAGCTGGCAGTCTGTCTGTACATGTCAGCTTCACCTTCTCACCCTGAAACACACACACACACACACACACACACAGAGTTATGTGAAGGACATAGCGTATACAACATATCTGAAACAGTAATTGCACCTCCAGCTAAACGTGTGTGTTGATATGCATATTTCAGAAGCAACAACCTCACGTCTTTCACACATCACACGTCAGAAGTAGCTCTTTATGCCCTGGGCACACAGATGCACACAGCACACACGCACACACACACACACGCACACACACACACAATGTGGCTGCAGTGGACCACAGCTAATTCTCCCCTTAGCTATTGTGTCACATTCAATCCTACATAGAATTGGGTCAGTAAGCTCAGGCGACTGTGTGTGTGTGTGTTTTTGTGTCCTCTGAATTTAATAAGAAAGACCTGACCTTGGTACGAGACAAAAGGCAAAAGGCTTATAAGCATAATGAACATGCCTGACCAGAGTGCTTTTTACTACACACAGACATGTTTCAGTGTTCCACCAGCACCTTCTCTTCAAAATACTGAAGTGCTGCCGTTAGTTTTTTTCCTACACCAGTCAGCTGCTGATGGTTTGTTTCTTGACTGTTGCTGTGTGTGTATATATGTGAGCTTACATCTGAGAATATCTCATTGGAATACACGTAAGACAGAAAGTTCGAGGCCCAGTGTAAGCCTCCTATCTGTTTCTATGACGATCAAATGAGGAGATGAATTTAAATAAAGGGAGAATCTTTGTTTGGGTTGAACAATTTACCATTTTGGTAAGACGCACCTATATTGGGTCTAACAAATTCAGTAGAGTGTTTTTAGCCAAAAGGCGCTAGGGATTATCCTTGTGAGAGAAAGGAATGCACAAAGTTTAGATAATGTAATAATGTTTTCTGCGACAGCCAGAGTAGTGGACCAAAAAGAGCCGATCGCTGAATTTATTTTACGTCATGTCATACATGTCCATCACGCATGTTTTATTCCATGTTAGCCCACGAGCCAGAGGAAAACTTCCTTCGATATTTAAAACGAGAGCATTTATGCTGACACTGACTTGCATACTGTAACAGAAAATTGTGATGTGTTGACTTTAGCAGAATCTTAACACACGCTTGGAAGTTTTGTTGATGGCATCTATTATTTATACATTTATCTGTGATAGAGTGAGCTAAGGGCATAGCTTTGGTTTGAGAGGTTGGGGGACACAATGACGTGAAACAACAAAGAACCCCCACTCCCCAGAATACAAAAAGAAAATACTCGTTTTCAAAAAATACTGAGATGCATAACACAATAAAAACCTGATGAAAGCTGCCCTGATGACTGCTCAGCTTTACCTTCGGGGTTGAATGTTCCCGCCTCATTGTCTTTCGCATGACCATGAACTCGTACTCCGCTCGGTTGTGGTCCTGGATGAGAAATCAGTTTAGATGTTACAGTTACGGATACTACTGTATGTTAGTAAACAGTAAGTGTGCCCCACAGTGAACAGTAGAGAAGATCCTTATGCAATTTCAGAATGGAGACAGAACAGCCTGTTCGCATAAAGTTGTGTTTTAAAAAGTTGTGTTTAAATCCGAGTACAGTGCTCTGTGCAAGTAAAGATAGAAATGCATCGACCCGCCGTGAAAGGATTAAGTGGAGGACATAAAATGGAAAACAAGCTGTGGATTGATGTTTGATACAGCAGGACAACACCCAGAGTCAACTCTTAACTCATGTTGCTACAGTTTACAGCGGGTTGTATTCATGTGTTTAACAAATCGTTTATAATCATACACTTCAAGCTGGGGTAGGCAACGTTGGAGAAACCAGCAAGAGACAGCTGGATTTTGAAAGTCACACCGCCTCCCTTTAAAGCAGGTAGCCCAGCCAATCATTGACAGAAATGATTGGCCTTGCTATTGCAGTTCTGCAACAGCCACAGATCCCACTTGTTTTTTCTTTTTTTGTGAGTATTTGACTTCTTTATTGGAAGTTCGAAGTTCTGAAATGAATTGCCTACCCCAGCTTTAACTTCTAAACTTAAAAAGAACATTTTGAGAAATATGTTTCTTGCTGAATCCGATAACAAAATCGATGTCGTCTTTATGTGTCCAGTACAGATGGTTCCAGTAAATGTTTAGCCTAGCTTAGCACAAAGATGTGACGCTATATACTAAATGGCATGGTAGTTAGCAAGCCACTCCCATTGCTACTACAAAACTACAGTGTGTCATTTTAACACATACAACTCAATAAGACGAGGGTTGCCAACTCTGGTCAAAATAACAGCTGTGAGATTTTGTGAGGTTTTGGGGGATTATGCTGAATGATGGTGATGTTAGCGAAGGTACATTAGATGTGGTGTTCACATCTGTTATAAAACACTGTGGCATTGCGGATTTGCAGGTTTTTAGATTTTCAGGTTAACAGCTAAGCTGACAGCTACCTTCTGCCTCCAGTCTTAGGCTATGCCAGGCTTCCCCAACCTATCCCTGTATGTGTCTGTAGTGGACACACTGACGTCCATCTGACTATGTAAGATAGCGACATTCCATGTTATGCAAAATTTCAAACTGTTCTGTAAATCAGTGTTCAGCTTCCTAAACCCAGCTGTTAAACAATTTCATACACAAAGCTCCATGATGTGGCGTGTCTAATGTGTGCTGTTGTCATAATCCTTTCATGGTGAGGGATAAAAAATTAGCATTTTATGTCCATGTAAAATGCAGTCAGAAGTGAGTACCCATGTAACACATGGGTAATACATAATACAGTCTGCAGTAAGCCAAGAGGAGTAAAGAGGAGCTGCATATACAGAGAAAACTAGAAAACAAAGCAAAGGGTTAGAAAGTCTCTTTTGGCTTTTGGAGTGAAAACAGACAAGCAAAAAGATCTGAACACAGATACATGCTTCCCAGGAAGAGCAAACAGGACTGTTGTCTGGTTTAGACTCAGGCCAGCAGGCAAATATTTCCTGTGTGTAGAACATAAAGCTCTTCTTATAGACTGATATTTTGAGCCATTTCTGTCAGACAGGGACTAATAAAATTGCTCAATAACAATTGTGTGGAATAACTTTGTCTGACAACAGTCTGATTCAAATTCTGACCCATCCCTACTGATATTGCATTTAAATCTGATTTTTTTGGCCACTTTGAGGCACCGTAACAAGTTGTAAACACATTATCACCACATAAAGTTGACATGGTGAATGTGTTAGCAAACAGCTCACTAAAGTCCGATATTCACTCCCCCTCTAGTTCTGATTCGGTCTTCACCATTTCCTGAGGAAAATATCTGGCTCTTTGGCTGCTCAGTGCTTGATCCTCTTCAAATGACACACTCATATTTTCCTCTGGTAGTATGAATACTGATTAGTTCAGCTTTGAGGTGTTTTTTTACAAATCAAAAGAGTGCAGTCCCTAGTCTTTTACACAGAGGAAATAAAAACCATCTACCCTGAATCTTTGATCTCGTTTGGTCCTGGTTAAGGATGTGCAGATTTTGGAACATACTCATGTTTTTGAGAAATGTATGGATTTGACCACTGTGGGCCCCTTAAGAGCTAAAAAAAGAGCTGACATGACATGGGCTGAAAGAGTGTACACTATGTGGGGCTCATACTGTATAGGATCAATAGCAGGTACTACATGTATATAGTTTGAGTTTCTTGTCAGGGAGGAGAAAATTGGACCATTACTCAACGGCCTACAGGAAATTTCAATCACCAAGGGCTAAAATAATTATACCAACTATACAAATTACATTAAGCCATTTCCATGCAAATTGGCTGATTTATGCAGAGTTCTGCTGTGACTTGGTATTTGAAGCCATCTTTCTAGTCAGGAGACTTTTTTTTACTGAAGGAGAAATAGTTATAAGTTTACCACCTTTGGATAAGAGATTTGTTTGTTAGAAACTTCATAACAAAGCAGAGGCTGAGTAGATGCCACATGAGCCACCAGAACCACTAGGTCAGCCCAGTGTCCTTGGTTTTACAATGCCCATTTTTGTATTTTCCATTTGACTTTAAAGGTATTTTTCTACACTTTGTGTTAGACTGCTACTTGTCTTATCTGTGTGGAGGGCACAGTTGTCGCTGTTTAAAAAAGAAACATTTTCCCAAGTATAGGACAAAAGAGGAGAGAGACAAGAGCTATGAGTCAACAAACTGTCCTGTCAACTCTGCTGCCATCAGTAGCCACAAACAACAGCAACAGTATTGTGAGGCCACAGGGATGACCAGCATCAGGATGAACCTCAGCGAGACAAAATAAATAAAAATCTCATCACACAGGAGCAAAGAGATGAAGATGTCAAGTGAAAAGACCCGAGGCAGGTTGTTAGACACCTTGAGGGAGAAAAGGTAGGCGTTAGCAGCTGCAGAACAGATCGAAAAAAGTGTGTGAAAAAGAAAGAAGGTAAGTTTAAATATCAGAGTAAGTCAGAAATAAGACAAGTTGGATCCAAACCTTATGCTCCTCCTGTACAACACACCACACAGATAAACACATAAGGAGAAGATGTCAGTCAGCAGTCATTGTTCCTGAATATTACAACACTTTTGTGTCACTTTTAGAGCCATAAGGGAGCATTATAAAACTAAACATCTTTCATAACAGAAGGCAGTAGCGCTCTGTTCCATTTAATTGTGATTTTAAAGACAAAAACATTCAATACTGATGTCTGAGGCTGTGATTTCTGTGTGGGAACATTTTTGCTGTGGGCTGACTCACTACAGAGCGCACACAAAAGACAAAGGAGGTACATTCATGTGCATATCTTGACCTGGGCCTTTATATTGGCCTTATTACGTTGTGACTGTGCTTTTAGGGTAAGTGCATTGAAAAACATCTGTACTTTTCACTCGTTAATAAGTGCAGTTGTTACAAGGAGCTGAAAATATTCTATCCACAAAGATGGTTCTGCTTGAATTGAGATTTGGAGATGCTGGAGATGAAGAGGTTTATGTAAAGTGAGGAAGTGGAAGGAGCTGCTTGTTTCAGAAAAGTGTTTTCACAATTCTGTATTCCCATTTCAAAGTTTTCATTTAATGATATTCTTAATGTTATTGAAGATGTTATCCAAAAATAACAAAAATCTACCTACCAGCTCACTAATTATCACCTTATATCTAATTTGCTTAAAAACACACTGGGTTGGCCATGGCTCTTCTAATCGAACTCTTGGAAAGAAAGCAAATAATCTTATTTGTCAAACAATTCAATGTTCTCAACTGTTCCCTCGTGGATGTATATCTTTCAACAGTGAAAGTGAAAGTTGTTTGTGGCGTTATCTCACCTCCTCCTCCTCTCCGAAGCCCGTGAGGTCCCAGAGATAGTTGAGTCGCATCTGCCGTCTCTTCCAGTGCTCCATGAAGAGAACCGCTACATAACCAAGCATACACAGCAAACTAAACACAGGCTCAAACACAAGCTTATTACATGCCTGTTACATGACACTTTTCTCTATATATACACACTAACACCATAAGTGATAAGGAATATAGAGTGTGAATCTGCACGCTTTCCTATTGTCAATCTTTCTGTTCATCTATCCACGACATAGACTTGACATAGACAACTACGAGTCCAACCTAAACGACAACTAGCTCATTTATCCATGTCTCCCAAAACTACACATATGAGTTACCTACACCAGTCCAGCAACAGGCACCGGTCATTAACTATGTTACATAAGTTAAGTGATGAAAGTCACATGGCATTAAACACGCATTGTGAAACGGTCGCAGTTTGGTCAGTTTTAGGCAACAGAACTACTCGGTTAGGTTTAGGAAACATCATGGTCGTTTTGCCGTTCTCCTGTGTGAAAGTCCTCGGTTGAGAACTTTTCAACTTCATTTCTTCCTTTTCTACAGTTATACAGCCACCTGAGATCGCTGCCACAATAAACGTAAATATGGGTCAGAATAAGGTGCTGCACAAAGGACCTATTTGGTCGTTTTTCTGGGGAGGACAGACTGTTAACCCTACATCACAGAATAATTTAACGCTCCAATATGTTGATGAATATTGTTACTAATTATCAGCTTGCACCAAACTGTATACCTAGCTAGATGACTGTAGTGTTTGCATTTGAATTGACAATGTCCCATTTATTCCTTAACAAATCACATACCAATAATGCATTTTTCTCTTACTACTTTTTGACTACCCTATCTTTGGCTCAATAATTTCCTAAAACAGCTGCTTACTGTAGATTTTATCAAACAAAGAGGAGGAAATAGTGCATTTGTTGGGTTCTATTTTCAACAGCGGAGGAATCCACATTTTTTCTAGTGAATATTTTGGGCAGCAGGACTGTGTATTTAGGGTTGGGTCTAAATAAACTACGGTGTGTGTTCATAGTGATAAAGGAACATATCACCCAGTTAATAGTTTTTGGACAACAATGGAGCTTTATGGTTCAGAGGAAGAAGATACATCAGGCTTTGGTATAAAGCCCTGCTGTTGCTAACAGATGGCAGTGTGGTTTGGCAGGACATCAGAGGGCCACCCCTGTGTTTACTCAGGAGTTGCCTTTGTGGATTACTATTGTAAATTTCATGTTTGCCTTAGGTGCAGTATCCGTAGTAGTTTCCCAAACCCGTACTCAATGGATTACATGAAACTTTCTTTTACTGGAGCAGTGCCAGGAATGCTAGCTGCACAGCCTCTATATGAAACATTACTCCTCCGCTGGTCTTTACTGGACTCTTTGGTTGTTGTTTGTGTGATTGGATGCAAATGTGTCCTTACCCCAGAGGGCCATGAAGATGGAGAAGAAGACGGTGGCTGGGTTGTCAAACAGGTGGCTGGCTCGGGCTGTACCACACGCTGTCACCAGCTTCCAGTAGCTGCAGGCGCGGTCGCACAGCGGACACATGGTGATGTTGTTCCTGGGATCACAAATCTCCATACTGACAAAACAGGGATGGAGGGAAGAGATGAATTATTCAAATGGACCGATGATGGCGAACGGATGGTACAGAGAATCAGGCGACATGGCAAAAACTAAAAATATCTTCGAACAACTTAATGTGGAGAACAAGATTCAAACAAGTCTAAAGCGGGGGTTTCCAAAGGTTTTTTAGACCACGGCACCCTTTAAAGGACGTTTTTAGTCACACCAAGCCATCCAACACACAATATAATATGTATATGTGTTGAAATACTGTATGATAAGGTACGCTCAGAATTAAAGCCAACAGGATCTCTGCAGATTTACATAGAAATATTTAACTAAAAACAAACAATGAATACAATAAAGTATTCTATGCAGAACTACTGGCAGCTACGGGTGTGGTACAGCAAGACGCAAAGCGACTGTACATAAACAACAATGGGGGATTCTAAAGAGGTTAGCATAGATGTTGTATTAGAACTATATGTATATATTTATTTTCACTTAGAGGTGTACTCACTTTTGTTGCTAGCGGTTTAGACATTAATGGCTGTGTGATGTGTTATTTTGAGGGGACAGCAAATTTACAGTTATACAAGCTGAACACTCACTACCTTTCATTGGAGCAAAGTGTCATTTCTTCAGTGTTGTCACATGAAAAGATGTAATCCAAAATTTACAAATTGTGAGGAGTGTACTCACTTTTGTGATTTATACACAGTTACATACACACACACACACACACACATATATATATACACACATACATACATACATATCTCAGAGAATTTCTTCGTTGAAAAGAAAGAGAGCAAAGAAGGCATTGAAGGACTTTCTCTATAGAAAAGATGCAAACACTCTTCTCCTGACCGGCTTCGGCCCTCATACTACGTCATATGTTTAGTTGATCTCCATGGTTGAAGTTAGCCTGAGATAAATGGTAATAAACAGATGGTTCATCCAATCACCTGCCAAGTATTTGCCTGCCCTAAACAGTTTCCAGCGAAGACATCTCAGATGGTTCTGTCTCATCAGATTATATTTAAAGGTGTAGGACAAACAAATAAAAAGATCCCTAATGGGACGCGAGGCTGCTGTTGATGTGTGAAGAGAGACCAACCTGCGGGTCTGACTGGCTCTTTATTTGATACCGGACTCCGCGCTGCAGCTGGCTGGCTTCCAACTGTACAGAGCAGACCGCGACACAGAGCTCTCCGGCAAAACAAAAGGTGGAGATATCTGTTTTTATATTAACAATGGCTGGTGTACCGACGTGACAGTGATTCAGCAGCACTGTTCTCCTAATCTGGAATTTCTTATCATTAACTGTAAACCGTTTTACAGTTTGTTTACATCTCGCCGCACGCCAACGTTCAGAGGCTGTGACGTCCTGCATCAGCTTCTGTGAGGACAGCTGCATATCAGCGCGCACCAGGGTGAGTTATAACAATGGCAAACCCTGGTTCACAGCTAAACTCAGACAGCTGAGGTTGGAAAAGGAGGAGGCATTTAGGAGTGGTGACAGGGCATTAAAGTACAGATTTAGCAAGGAGGTGCGAGAAGCTAAACGACTGTTCTCAGAGAGACTAAAGAACCAGTTCTCTGCAAACGACACCATTTCTGTCTGGAGGGGGTTCAAACAGATCACAAACTATAAAGTCCCCCTCTCCATAAACGAGAGTCAATTGGACACCATCCCCCTTGACTCTACACCAGGATCCTGTTTGTGGATTTCAGCTCTGCTTTTAACACCATCATCCCGGCCGTGCTGCAGGACAAGCTCTCCCAGCTGAACGTGCCTGACTCCACCTGCAGGTGGATCACAGACTTCCTGACGGACAGGAAGCAGCACGTGAAGCTGGGCAAACATGTCTCTGATTCCAGGACCATCAGCACCAGTTCCCCTCAAGGCTGCGTTCTTTCCCCCCTTCTCTTCTCCCTGTACACCAACAGCTGCACCTCCAGTCACCAGTCTGTCAAGCTCCTGAAGTTTGCGGATGACACCACCCTCATTGGGCTCATCTCTGGTGGGGATGAGTCCGCCTACAGGTGGGAGATCGACCATCTGGTGACCTGGTGCAGCCAGGACAGTGTGGAGCTCAACGCCCTGAAGAACATGGAGATGGTCGTGGACTTCAGAAAGAGCCCAGCCCCACCCTCCCCCATCATCCTGTGTGACTCCCCAGTCATCACTGTGGGCTCCTTCCGCTTTCTGGGCACCATCATCTCCCAGGACCTCAAGTGGGAGCTGAACCTCACCTCCCTCGCTAAGAAGGCCCAGCAGAGGATGTACTTCCTGCGGCTGCTGAAGAAGTTCAGCCTGCCAAAGACAATGATGGTGCACTTCTAAACCATCATTGAGTCCATCCTCACCTCCTCCATCATTTACATTTACATTTACTCATTTGGCAGACGCTTTTATCCAAAGCGACTTACATACAAGCATACAACATACAAGCATCAACAGAGCATCAACTACAGATCTACAACTGACAATACATACTAGTAAGAGTTGAGTTGTTGTGAATTTTACTTAGAGGATAAATAGTAAACTGGAGAGATTAAAATGGAATCTGAGTTATTTCTGTTTATGTAGGCTATAAGAAACACAACATTGTATGTACATCACCACTACTTATATCACACTGACAATAATGATATTTTCATCAGCTTTAGTTGTAGATATTGCATCCCTATATTACTAAGCATACCATTCAGTTTACAGGCAGGTTGCTGGGCCTAAGGCAGGCACATTATGAAGTCCTTACCTTTATGTGTTGTGTCCTGAAGAATGTATTTATATTATATATATAATATTTACACATTTTATACAGCCTCATTAGGTTGACCATAAAATTAATCACATTTCATGCAGTTGTAATCATTTATGTATTGAACAGATGCATAGTGCATTAATGGTTAAACATGTTTTATTTAAAACTATTAATGTATTCTAATATTTATAAATTGCAATTAACAATGACACAAAGACAAGATTGGAACTTTTTAAAATGAGTGGATGCATCAAATGGGTATGGTCAAAATAAAACAACATTTTAAACTAGAAAAGACTCAAGAGCAAACCAAAGCTGGACAATTCTCAAGATTTTATTAATAAAAAATATTGGCTCCACATGAATATACACGCAGATAGATATCTTACAAATAGACAAAAGTGACTGAGTATGTCTTTGGCTGAGGATGATATTAATTGTAGGACTGATCTGGTTTTTCCTTCATTAATAAAGATCTTAACCTGAAAACCGCAAACCAAGACTTCTGTACTGGTTTCACATTTATGTCCTGTGTTAAACCGTTAACTGACAAAGTCCGACTGCCTCATCCATCCATGAGGATCTTTTGGCCGATCTGCCAAGCGGGGCAGGTGCAGTGGACTCCATGAGGGCTGATGCGTATGCTTTGAAAAGGAAAAACATGTTTATAAAATATAACACACCATCACAGCAACTTCTCAGCTTCCGTCGTGGTTGAAATGCAGAACTACCGAGAGAAACCTGTGGAAAAGGCAGATCATGCAGTTCTCAAGTTGTACATGTGTGAAAAGTAAAGACAATTCTTCTTTTGTTGTGAGCCAACGCTGTCACCTTGTGACTAAAAAATGGCATTAGCTTTTTTTTGCGCAAGAACATCCATGTACATAAAATACTAGTTTCTGTTAATAAGGTACACCAAGCTAAAACTGTTGCAATCCAGTAAAACAGCCCTGCAATAAATCATATCTTCAAGAAGCTAGTACAATGTGTCTTGTAATTTTTAAAATGTCTTGTTCATGTGTTTTTACTCTTAATCTCCAAAATGGCTATTTTTGCAGAATCTTTACAGAATTCGCTGTGATATTTCAGTACAAATGTTGGTGTGAAGTATGTCAATTTATTTCCATTAATTATTCTTTGCACAATCTGGGAAATTTACCTACACAATATTTTATTTCTGGAGGCAGTGACATCAAATTAAACCAGGCACCAAACAGCACCACTGAGCTATTAATCATGTTTAACCACAAACCGTATAAGCAATGTCGTAACTGGTTCCAGCGTGCTGTGTTCATGGATATTCTAAACGTGGTTCACCATCACATCTCAGTTAGAGTGGAAGAAGATGATGTTTAATGGCTGGCCTCAACAGATTCAGGTCATTCCTTTCTGTAAATAAGAAAATGTAATTAGACAAAAGCCAAACTAAACGTAACAACCATCATCCCTGCCATAAGATCGACCTTTATGAAGCTTATAATGTTCTGTCTCTGCTGATGTTCAGTCTGAGATGTATTAAATAATATGTATGTATAATGTGTCTTCTTAAGTTTCAGTGTGCGGAGCACTCAGGACCTCCATATTAATGAGATGCTAGTCGACAAAAACAAGCCACACACTTGTGGTGCCAATGCTCATTATTGAAAATTTACCAAACGATTGATACAGTATGTAAGTTTTCATCATCAGAGTAGCTACAACCTATGATTGTTCAGCTGCTCTTGTCACTTCTTTGCGTCTTGCTTGGCCAAAGCCATGAGTGCTCCCTTTATAAAACTAATTATCTTACACATCTACAAAACTCAGTACACATTTACAAATATAACATTATACACTGAAACACACATGAACACAGGAAGAACATGCAAAGTCCACACAGAGAAGCCCATGACAATACGTCATGTAAAATGTAGTGAACAACGGTGTGTGTGTGGGTGGGGGTTATCCCTGACCATAAAGCTGGCACCCTTTTGATTCCGAAGCTGATAACGCGGGGCCTGACTGTTAAACTGACAAAGGGACACAAACCAGCGATTAGCATTTCCCTGAAAAGCCTATCAAAACTGGCTGCTGAACACTACATCTTCCCGATTAAGAAGCCAGGAGAGGAGCCATTTTGGCCCAGCTTGGACAAAATGGGACTCATGTTGACCAAGCAACGGAATTCAGAGACTGTTGTGCCCACATTGTTACAGAGACATGCCCTATCAACATCTCGGCAGGTGGTCCATGTTCCAAGCTGTCAGCTCCATCCATCCATCCATCTTCATCCGCTTATCCGGGATCAGGTCGCGGGGTGAGCAGCTCCAGCAGGGAACCCCAAACTTCTCTTTCCCGAGCCACATTAACCAGCTCTGACTGGGGGATCCCGAGGCGTTCCCAGGCCAGTGTGAAGATATAATCTCTCCATCTAGTCCTGGGTCTTCCCCGAGGCCTCCTCCCAGCTGGACGTGCCTGGAACACCTCCCTAGGGAGGCGTCCGGGAGGCATCCTTACCAGATGCCCAAACCACCTTAACTGGCTCCTTTCAACGCAAAGGAGCAGCGGCTCTACTCTGAGCTCCTCGCTGATGGCCGGGCTTCTTACCCTATCTCTAAGGGACACCAGCCACCCACCTGAGGAAACCCATTTCGGCCGCTTGTACCCGCGATCTCGTTCTTTCAGTCATGACCCAGTCTTTCATGACCATAGGTGAGGGTAGGAGTGAAAATCGACCGGTAGATCGAGAGCTTTGCCTTACAGCTCAGCTCTCTTTTCGTCACAACAGTGCGGTAAAGCGAGTGCATTACCGCCCCCGCTGCTCCGATTCTCCAGCCAATCTCCTGCTCCAGTCTCCCCTCACTCGTGAACAAGACCCCGAGGTACTTGAACTCCTTCACTTGGGGTAAGGACTCATTCCCTACCTGGAGTTGGCACTCCAGTTTCCTGCTGAGAACCATGGCCACAGATTTAGAGATGCTAATCCTCATCCCAACCGCTTCGCACTCTGCTGCGAACTGATCCAGTGAGAGCTGAAGGTCACGGACCGATGATGCCATCAGGACCACATCATCCGCAAAAAGCAGTGACGAGATCCCAAGCCCCCCGAACCGCAGCCCCTCCTCGTGACGACTACGCCTCGATATCCTGTCCATGAATATCAAAACAGGATAGGTGACAAAGCACAGCCCTGGCGAAGGCCAACCCTCACCTGGAAAGAGTCCGACTTACTGCCGAGTACTCGGACACAGCTCTCGCTTTGGATGTACAGGGATTGGATAGCCCTGAGAAGGGCCCCCCTCACCCCATACTCATGCAGCACCTCCCACAGTATCTCCCGGGGGACCCGGTCATACGCCTTCTCCAGATCTACAAAGCACATGTAGACTGGATGGGCATACTCCCAAGCCCACTCCAGGATTCTTGTGAGAGCAAAGAGCTGGTCAGTTGTTCCACGACCGGGTAATAGTCACCTATTCTGCCTTCAGGTACGGCTTTTAATGTGTTGCTAAACATACTTTGTGTGTATTGGTTTTTCCTTCACGTGTAAAAGGCAACTGTATATCAGAAGCCTGTGGTGCGTCACGGATTGTTATAAGGACCCTTCTTTATGTATTTTTCACCATCATTATTGTTTTGCCATGGGGTAGGTTTTAAAAGGAGAGTGGGACGTGACGTTTGGGGGAACTCTAGAGTGCAACAGGTGAAGCAGTCGGAGTTTAGTGGGCTCTGTGTAATGTTTGCCAGACGGACTCAACAAAGCAACAAAGAAACTCTGCTTGGACTTTTCTGGACTACTGCATCATCCCATTGGCTAAACAGACTGTGACGAGGTTGCGTAAGTTAACTGTGGAACTGTGGCTCACCACGCCTCACCTGGTATCTTTTTCGTTGTGTTTTTTTCTTCTTCTCCTACCGCGGAGGATATCTGGTTCAATCCGGACAATTTAAGTTATTTGAATGAACATTTGAACTGCTGGGACATTGGGGGTTTTGAAGGGTGATTTGAATGTATGTCGGAAATGGTGATAATGTCTGTGTCGGAGTGCCGCTGAGCCTCCAGCGACTAATATATGTGAGTGTTGCCCGCCGTGGTATAACCTGGTATATCTCTAAATACACGCTGTGAAACTCATCATATGGACTTTTTCCGGTAATGTACAATTTTTTAAAGTGTGTACAGGTGCAGGTTAATTGCTTATCTGGTTTATGTAGGGGTGGTTTAACGACAGTAAGCAGGCTGCTGATTGGCTGATCTCCTCAGCAGGTATCAGATCAGCCCGTTACCTTATATTTTGCGTATGTACTTTTCCCTTGCTGTTTTAGTGTAAGGCGAATTGTTACAGAGTGGTGGCTCGTACGGGGATCTGGATTAATTAATTTTGTTATTGTTGTTAAAACACACCTGCTTGTCCTACTGTAAAATACTGTTAAATAGTTGAACACAGCCTGAGTTTTCACTACGATCATCTTTTGTACTCACTGTTAAAAGTAAAAAGTAAGAATAATAATAATAAGGAAACTCAAGGGTTTTGAGGATACTACTTTTTTCTGTTGAATGAAATGGTGTATGCAGTGTCAAAAAAAAAATAGTAGCTTACTAAGGATACACAGTCAATACATATATGGTCAACCGTACATTGTACATTCACTCATGCACATTAATACATTGCCTTTATAGGAGTACACATCCTAGGCTACATTACATACATACTCCCTTGTTTGCTTAGCTGTTCATACCCATAATGGCTGCAACCAGCCAGCAGGGGACCACGGTGGTAAGTGACACGCAGCAAGAGAATGTCTCCTCTCTCATAGACTGGGAACCAAATGCCAGCCTTCCTGAGGAAGCTGACCCATACCGTCACATCACCACTAGACGCAACCAAAGCGGCAAAACAGAACTAACCTCTGTGTTGGACTCATTGTATCTTGATCCACCTGAAGAAGAACAACCACCGCAGGAGGAGGATGAGGATGCTGAGGCAGTATCGATGGTGGAACAGATACAGGAACATCAGTTAAAAGTGGAGACTTTGGAAAACTGGCTTAAAGACACAATTGACATTGCACTCAATCGTGAGGAAGGTCTCAGAGCAGCTACTGAGACAATAGCTAAGGAGGCTAAAGAGTATATTGACACTAGGCTGCAGAGATTTGACCAGGTTGCGGTGGCCTGCCTAAAGCGAAGAGATAAGCAGTGGCGTGAAGAACTGGAAAAGACTCACAACAAAAGTCGTTCCTCTTGGAGGCCAGCTAGTTTCTCCACACCTGCAGTGTTCGCATCTGCTAACCGGCATATGTCTGAATAGGGTGTTACCCTTCCACTATCCGCGGCAGCTATGGCCAAACCCCCTATTAGAATGGAGTTTCCCCAGTTTGGAGAGTCGAGGGGTTCTACTGATGTCACTGATTTCATTGAGCAGTGTGAAAATGTTCTCGCCCTCAGGCCACTGAGTGGCATTGAGCTCATAGGCACACTCCGTTCTAAAAGGTCCTGCATAGAGCTGGTAGTTAGCTTCCCGCAGCAAGATAACTAACTGGGCTCCTTGAGGCTTTCCTGCCCACAGACTACCAGTCAGAGATTGAGGAATAGCTCCGCTCAAATGTGCAGTCACCCACCCAGTGCCTTCGGGATTTTGCTTACGATAATAGAGCACTCTGCCTGAAGTGGAGACCAGACATGGCCGATGACGAGATTGTGCGACGCATCCTCAGTGCATGTAATCCAAGGTTGGCCAGTGGGCTGCGTTGCATCATGTCTGCTGTGGATCAGGTGGTCAACATGGGGTCGCTTATTGAGAAGGATTGGAGTAACTCCAAGGATTATTGGAATCGTGTACAGCAATCCCACTCTTCAGACCGCTCGTCCAAAAGACCCAGCAAAAAGCCTGAGCATGGTCAAGGCCGGGAGACAATGTGCGGATGCGGCCACCGTCCTCGGTATTCCAACTCTCCTGGTTGTGCCAATAGCCATCTGAGGCTCCAGTGGAGATGCTTTCCTTGATTCAGGGTGCACGTACTCCCTAATGAGTAAAACCCTGTGGAACAACGTACAGGAGGCAGGTGAGACACTGAGTGCCAGTGAAATACCAACGTTTATCATGGCAAATGGTCAAGAAAGTAAGGCTATAGGGACAACCACCTTGCTCCTCTCCCTTCGCGATGCCCATGTCACCGTCAACATACATGTACTTAGTGATGATCAACTTTGCATGCCTTTGCTGCTGGGCTTAGATTTCATGTGCGCGGCTGATTTCTAGCGGTTGATGGAAAGTGTTCTGGGTGAGTTCAAGGGCAGAACCTGTTTTGTGTACATAGATGACATTATTGTCTTCTCCAGGACTCAGGAGCAACATCTGTGTGACCTGGAGGCTGTGTTTAAAAAATTACATCAGGCCCAACTAACTGTCAATGTTGCGAAGTGCCACAATCTGCAAACTCAACTCACCTTCCTAGGACATGTGGCCTCAGGAAAAGGCGTGGAGGCGGAAACTGCAAAGGTGAAAGCAATAACTGCTTACCCAGCACCAACAGATCTGAAGAGTCTCCTCAATAACCTCAAGAAAAAGGGGTCAATTGGGAGTGGAATGCGCAATGTCAGGCTGCCTTTGAACACCTTAAAGAGCTGCTACTGTCTTCACCGGTGCTGGCTTAGCCGGAGCCACACTCAGGCTTTCAGGTTCAATGGGACTCCAGTGATGTGGGGCTGGGGGCGGTCCTGATGCAGACAATCGAAGGCGAAGAGAGAGCCATAGCATTTGCTTCAAGAGCTATCCATGGTGCTGAACTGAGATATTCCACCTCAGAAAAGGAGTGCTTGGCTGTTGTGTGGGCAGTGGAAAAGTAGCGTCATTACCTACAAGGAGAAGCGTTTGACGTATACACAGAACACTGGCTTGGGCATTCAACTGTCCCAAACGTCATCCCTGCTCACCAGGTGGACTTTGCGGCTACAGGCATTTACCTTCCGGGTCTATTAAAAAAAGGGTGCTGTAATGTAGTACCTGATGCACTGTCCCGAGCACATCCTCTAATACAGACCTACACTTAGTTATATGTGTGTAGCATTAAGGATTTCATTTTGTTCTGCAGCCTTGTGCTGAATAATGACAATCAACCTTGTACCTTTAACCCCAAGAACAGGGAGGGACGTGTCGCAGACCTTGATTGGCGCTTACAATTGCCAGTAATGCCGAATGTGTGTTAACATTCCGCCCACCCACCATGTCATTCAGACTCTGTACGGTCTAGTCCCACCTCTCAGTGAGTGGACACGGCAGCTGGACGGGGACCAAGCAAAGCCTCCCAGACCGACAAAGCCCTGAGTAAGCTAATAGAACCGCTAGCAACACAGGCCAAGCTAACTAGCCACAGATAACGTTACAGGCGGATAGGCTAGTCTACAGTTATTGGTTTAGCAAAAAGTAAAGCTAACTATATCCATTAAGAAGCTCTGTGTAAATTATCTCTGTACTGGATTCCCTGTTGGTCTTTGAGGCTGTGTTCAGTCCTTTTCATGGCGTGTTTACTGGGCGGCTGCAGAGCGCATTGCCCGCTCGCCCGGTGCCATTCCGGTTCACAGTCATCAAGCGCTGCACCCCGCCATAACAGCAGCTGGCTGTTAACTAACTTCAGCAACAAGTAAAGCTATCTTTCCAGCAGGACACACACAGAGTGAAATACTGAATCACAGAGCTGAGATCCAAAATTTACAATGGGACCCGGTCCCAGAAACACTGTCCTTCAGCGGCATTATAATCTTTATATTATAATCTTTGCATTGGATGCCAAATTAATACAACAAGTGCAGAATGAGTCATCAACATTTTAAATTGGTTTTCCAAATGACAAACTCTTAAATGTCATCCAGAATACCTACAAAAGGTTTTTTGTCATTGAT
>NC_060169.1:37035427-37039819 GCF_021292245.1 Micropterus dolomieu | reverse complement strand
ATACTGCCATTGTGGTGACATAGTGCAAAACATATCATATAAAAACATTTAAACATGTATTTTGGGATTTGGTTAGGGTTATGTTTTGTTTATGTTTTGTTAGCGTCTGTGTTTCTCTAAAAATACACTGAGCAGACAACACATCTTTCATACTCTCTTGTCTTCATTTGCCTATTTGGCACTGAAGTAATTCAAAAGTAACTAAAAGTAATCAAATTACATTACTTTTATTTTGTGGTACTTGGATTACGTTACTGATAACATTTTAAAAAAGTAATTTGTAATTGTACTTGATTACATTTTTAAAGTAACCCTCCTAACCCTACCTACCATCTAGCATGGTGGTGGTAGTATTATGCTCTGGGCCTGTTTTGCTACCAGTCTCTTAAAAAGATGAGCATATACAGCTTGTTTCAGACAGAGGCAGAAATGAGGGCCACTATTAAAAAAATAATAATAATAATTGTTTTTTTGAACTTTGAATCATGCAAAGCAGCCAAAAAGGAGTTACAGAACAACAATATATGGCTGGAAATGCTGTATAATAGGTCCCTTTTAATAACAACAGCCATCATGTATGAACTGCTTCCTTCTACTACTAGTTCCTTCTGTTCAAAGGCAAACAGCGTAAGAAATTGGGGGTAAAACGGTGGACATGATGTGATGCAATCGGCTTTGTGGTAGCCCACACATAGTCCCCTGACATGTGTATTTAATTCTGTGTGTTCCCCTTGTTTGTTTCCACTTCGTCATTTTTTGTGTTTATTTTTTTCACCTTTCCCCTGATTGCTTTAAATTATTTGCCTGGGCCCTTCTGAATTTGTTTCCTGGTGTTGGACTACTTACCAGGTATTTTTCCTGATCTTTGACCTGCCAAGCAAACTGAATCAGTTCTGTCTCAGTGTGCTTCTGGGCCCTATCCTTTGTGTTCCTGTGTCCACATTTGAACTGAACAGGACACTAATATGCCATCATAGACCCCTGACTGGCTCCGTAATTTTATTAAAAAAATTTTTTTTACCTACAATGACCCTGTTGTTTTTCAAGCCGTCGTACTAATACACCATTGTAGGCCTATATCACACTTTTTAGCAACCCTGTGTTAAATGAACACAATCCATAGAAATAGAGAAAATTATAAGAACATATCAGACATCACAGTAATATTGTTCCATTATTTTTGCATTTTGTACAGTATGATGGTAAATGCAACAGGTGTAGTTTTTCCCCACCTAGAGTGATATGGAAATGTTTCTGTCTCAACCATATGTGACTGATAAGCCTGTGAGTTTAGCTGACTCTTTAGGTTTCTCAGTACCCAGATAATCCATATTTGGGCTGACTGACACAGTTGAACATATATAAAAGCCTGGAGTGAAACCTCAGCTGCACAAGTCCACACAGAGGATCCAAGGTGAGTTCAGCTGCAAATGTCTGCAGAAGTGTGTACTTTCTTTCGCTGTGTGAAGATTTCTCACAAGATTTCTCTTTTTTTTTGTTTGTATGTTTTTTGGTTCCAGCCCTGTATTTTTCCTCTGAGTGGAAGCTGTAGCTGATTCTTTTCTGTGTCCTGCAGGTCTGCTAGGATGGCTCGCATGTTCAGGTTCTCAGCTCTGGCTCTGCTGCTACTGTCTGCCTGTTGTTGGGCCGACAATGAGGTAGGATCATAGCATAACAGTCAACAATGATGAGTGTGATATCTGGTCATTTGTCGTGTTGCATCATGCACAACATGCATGTTTTACCTCGACTGTCACAGTCACAAACTGAGAATGACTTCTCTCATATGAAGCCTGTCATCTTCTCCACATCCTCAAATTTTCTGTTTTGAGATTTATTTGAATATTTATTCAAAGTTCACAGTTGAGTTTTTTCAGCACCATTTTCACTATTTTGGCACAGTTTTAAGGACTATATGATCATTTCTCATAGAGGATGATTTGACCATTTGGGTGATAAGGTTGACTTTATCTGCAAACATTAAGTTGTATGATGCTGAAAGAGTATCTCTTAATCTGTTCTCTTGTAACTAGGAATATTTAATGTGATGAGTCCACATTAAACCACAGTATTTAAATATTTTGCAAAAATATTCTGTCAGCTGGTGTTCTATCTATTTCTAATCTTTGTTTTTTCTCCCCTAATGCCACTCTGAACCTGCAGGCAGGTGTGTAATCTATTGTATTGATCAGACCCATTTTATTGGCGTGCACAGTGTTGTGACTGGTGCCTTTTTATACAAAGTTAAATTGTGTTGTTGTTGATGTCACTGAGCAGAGGACATTGCAGAGGAGGACTCAGGGGAGCTTTCTGTCTCTGAACTTCTGGAGAGAGCCAACAGTAATCTGAGTGAGTCACCATGTTCCTCATGACGGCCTGATGTGTTTCAACTCATTTTCTTCTTCTATTATTAGCAGTGTCTGTGTGATGTGTTTCAGTCCGTTCTGCTGATGATCCCAACCTGATTGAAGGAGACATCGCCATTGACAGCGCGGCCGAGAAAAACGCCGACCCCTGCACCAGCAAAAGCTGCAAGTGGGGCAAGCTGAATGATGGGAAAGTCTACGTTCCTTATTTCATCAACAATCAATTCTGTAAGTGTCAGACAAATATGCTCTGCCTTTATACAGTAGGTTTGCATGTTTGATGCAGAGTGTTGTAGCAGCAACTTTGACAAAAGGTTAGAGAGTGAGACTGAGCAGAGATTTGACTGTTCATATACCAGAATCAAACAGACAGGGGGATGTTTGCTGCTTACTGTTAATAGTAAACTCATTAAAGTTAAGTTAACGGTCACATACTCATCTCTTTTTGTGTTCTCTTTATGACATCCTGTGACAGCAGTATATCTTGGCAAGAAACATAACTTTTAATAGAAGAAATGTTCTCCTTCAAAGTAAAAGCTCTATTAATGAGAATTGCTGCTATAGCTTTACTTGTCCTGGTATGACTACTCGCTTGTGTTGGCTAATGCTAGCTAATGTTAGCTAAAGTTAACAAATGTTAGATATAGCTGCATAACTGGTATTTTGCAGACTATTTGATCATAAATTGTCCTGCCAGCCTCCCGTGAGAAGGCCATCATCACCCGAGGACTGGAGTCTTTCTCCTCTGTCTCCTGCATCCGCTTCAGACCCACCAAAAGCAGCGACCGCGACTGGCTGAGCATTGAGTCCAAGAATGGGTAAGAAACTGTTAAATATAACCAGTTTGAGGTGAAAGCTTTTCTCAGACTTCCCTGTTCTTCAACTCCTCTCTGATCCTGTCCAGCTGCTACTCCATGGTTGGCCGTCGTGGTGGTAAGCAGGTGGTGTCTCTGGCCCGTCAAGGATGCCTTTACCATGGCACCGTCCAGCATGAGCTGCTCCACGCTCTGGGATTCAACCATGAACAGACCCGCTCTGACAGGGACAAGCACATCAAAGTCCTGCTGCAGAATGTTGTTTCTGGTAATATAGCTTTTTATTATTCAGAATGGAATATTAGAGAGGGAAGTATACTGCAGACCAGAACGATCAAATAGAGTTGTTTTCCCTTAAAGGCTATACTGGCCTAAAATTTATTTCATGGCTAAACTCCATTTATGACATTTCTGCAAAATCCCACATTACATTTGGTCACAGCTTTCTTTAAATGTAATTTATTTTTACAGAAATCATTTAAAAATATCTTCTATATCTGTCTGGACCCGGGTAAGGTTCGGTGTTAGTACCGAAGTCCATATAGGCAAGTCCTGCCACTTGGCAGCCATCTTGGTAACGCCTTCGAGTTATTTCAGAGCAACAAGACCAGGTCCCTATCTAAATGAATGGGGGGAGATCCATAAGTGCACTTTCAATGGTCACTAGGACATAAAAACTGCATGTATAGAATGACCAGTAAAATTTGATCAAAACCACTGAAAAAGTTTGATCTGGCTTCTTCAAGTGGCATTGCTCCTCTTTAATTGTTTTTGTTAGTACTGATTGTTGGCACTCACATTAATCCTTAGGGGAAGAATCCTAATAATTTAGGTAATTCTCTGATCTGACAAAAAGTTAAAAATCAAAGTGAATTAAAACCAAACAGATGGTAACTTTATTCCTGTTGTTTCTTTAGGAATGGAGCACAACTTCAGGAAGATTGCAACCCTCAACCAGGGCACTCCCTATGATTACAACTCTGTCATGCAGTACCACAGGTGAGAACAGCTGCCTTCACTTCAGCTCTGCTGTGTGTAGTCATACATGTCTGTGTTAACAGGAGTGCTGTGGTTCAGTCTAACTGCTCTGTGTCTTGTTGCAGGACTGCCTTCTCCAAGAACAACCAGCCCACCATGGTCCCTATCCCTAATCCCAACGTGTCCTTTGGCAACGCTAAGGAAATGAGCCGCAATGACATCGCCAGGCTCAA